>NC_135547.1:57730325-58034878 GCF_045843805.1 Urocitellus parryii
ATGTTTAAAGTTTAAAAAGAATCTCTGAAGTAGCCAATGTCTAGTGCTTAGGTTGCAAATAAAAGTCCCCCAGATTGCTAAGGCAGTTCTTTCACCGTGTAATGCTAATGCACATACATAATAATAAGCTTTACCTATTATATCAATGTGGGAATTTAATATATAAATTTCTACATAATTTGATATATTTGTTAGAGAGTTACTATCTGATTGAAAGATTATTTTTATTATTATAAGAGCAGTTTTAGTGGAAAACTGTCATTCATATTTTAAAATAAGCAGCCTAAAATGGCAAAAAGTGATTCATAAGTACAGTTTCCAACACAGAATAAGTTTTCCAATGGATTCAGGGTGCTTGATTATGGAATGAAAGGGGGAGAAAGCATAAATGCATCCAATAAAACTTTTCTCTTGCTAAACTACAAAAAAGTATACTGGGAAAACTTGATATCTGAAAGAACAACAGCAACAACAGTAATAGACTATAAAACACCAATCAAAACAGGGAGTTCAAAATAAGGCATTCAAGCAACTCAATGTAAAAATACAAAAAAAAGTTAAAACTATTTTTAGTTTTGGAAAAAAAACAAGCTGGTACAAATGAGGGAAATCACTTGTACTGAAATAACACAGAGTTAACATGACTGTCAACTGCTTTGAGAAACCATATTGCTTTAAAACAAATTTATGTTTAAGTTGGATTGTTTGTTTACATTTAAAAATTATAATTACATTAAAATATTTCTGTATTACATCCAATGTTTAGAACTGAAAAGAACCTAACATAGAAATAAAACTTTAAAATAACATAATAGGAACACATTAGACACTAAATCTTATCAAACTGGGAAAAAAATGTTACCTGGAATTGTTGCTTCTTTGACATATATTTTAATAAAAACAAAGGCAATTGGAATTTTATCAGAAAAATCTGCCCAAAATATGAATACAGCTAAATCCCTTATAAATATCATCTAAATCAGTGCTTCTTGAAGTATCTGTGGTGAAAAAGAAGTCAGTTTTTTTAAAAATCCCCAATTAGTTCCAGAAAAAATTTTGTTTAGTATACTAAAAATAAGAAGTAAAATGGAAGGGAGAAACTAAAGGTGCACACCACATGCCCTTACTTTTTATATTGTAGAGTCAGTGGACCTAAATTTACTCCATAAATTTGTTATAAAAATTTCTAGGGGCTGGGGTTGTGGCTCAGCAGTAGAGCACTCCCCTAACATGTGAGAGGCCCTGGGTTCAGCAAATTCTATGCAGTTGGCAGACTGACACTTCTCTGGTATTTCCTTGAATGTAACATTTATTTACAATGAAAACACAGAGAAACATTTAGTAAAAGTATACTAAAGGAAATAGTAAATTAGATAGAAATAAACTTTACCCACAGAAAATAGAGATTGTTCTTGACCAAAGTGGAAAAAAATTGTTTTGCATAATATGAAAAATATTCCTAAAATTATACCACAAAAATATACAAGATCATTTCTACCCTCTAAACACTATGCAACCTTACCCATATTTGCAAGTCAATAACCTCTCTGCTCTAAAATATAAAGTTGAATTTTAATTTATTTTATAAAATTAAAAACATAAGACTTAACCTTTTAAAATAAGCTAATTCCATTAATATAATAAATATTGACTGATAGACTAATATATCCCAGTCACTATGCTAACCATTTAAAATGTGTATCAAACCTGACTTTAAGTAATAGTGGTACAATACTAAACTGTTAATTCTTAAAAAGTCATTTCTTTTTTTGCCAAAGGTATAGTAGGTTAGGCCATCTACAGTTTTATTATAATAAAATGTCAGTTATTGCAAGCCTTGATATGGTCAAAGTTTTTATTTAAATGACAACATATCAAACCTCCAATGATATGTCATTTTTAAGAACATGGCAACAACTCTCATATACTACTAGGAGCTAGGCAAGGCGTTAGCATCTCTTTAATGGCAATGTGACAAAATTTATCAACATTCAAAATGCATACAGCAATTCTACTTTTATTAATTTATCCTCTAGATATCTTTGCACATGTGAACAAAGACTTATGTTCAGAAAATAATCTAAGTATTTGTCAGCTCTCTTGTAATAAAACATTAAGCAACTAGTAAAAATAATGATGTAGCTCTGTACTGACATGAGATGATTTCCAACACCATTAAATGAAAATTTTTGATTAGCAAAGCAATACTGAGAGGATCCTTGTGTGAATGCATGGGGCATTCCTGAAAAACAATCCAAGAATTGTTGACAAAGTTGAAGGAGGTGTTTTAGATAGGGAGGAGTATTCCTTTATTCATATACCCTTTAATTCTATATAAAATTTTCACCAATGTACATGTGTAATTACAAATATTTAAAAAGCAAAAATAGTAATATAAAAATAGTAAAAAAAGAGTAAGACTCAATTCCATGACCAATATTTGCTACCATTTATAATTCATAAAACAGTATGTAGCTCTCATTAAGAAACTGATAATTCATTCAACCACTAAATATTTGTGCTTATTAAACATTGTTTTTGTTTTGTTATCTATAAAAGTACTTGTATTCTCTCAGAAATAAGATGACTTTGAAATTATAGAAAAATCTTATACAGACAAATTAAAAAAAACAGCTGCTCTCCTTCCTTAAAGTTTTGGCAAATTAATAAACTGCCCCTTTCATTAATGATAAGTTTTGTTTTTCATTTATGTAATAAAAATTTATTGATGGTATACATCTCAGCCACTATGCTAGTTACTAAACCTATATGTATCAAATCTGATCTTAAGTAATGTTGGTAGAAAGCCAATTTGTTGTTCTTATGAAATCTTTTCTTGCCATGATTTTCTATTCATTTTTTTAAGTCTTTTACTGACTTTACATATGAAACACTAAATCCACATACCCAACACTCTAAAAATTAAAAAAAAAACTATGTGGAGTTTTGGAAAGTATTTATGGGATAAAAGTTGAAATACTACCTTTAAGAATTTTTATGAACATCCATCATATATTAAAATTAATGTAAGTATACAAGAAATTAAACAAAAAATCTATTATTTGAACTGTTGACATCAACTGAAGATTAAAATTAACATAATGCCAAAATTTTTTACAAACAATACATACCATAGTATTAAAATAACTATGTGCTACAACAAGCTTAATAATATCCAAATACTATATGAATTCTTTATTTATGTAGGAACTTACCTAGCTGTTTTTATACATAAAGGAAGGATAAAAGATATTTCAAATGTGTCTTTTAACCTAAGTATCAAAACATTAGTTCCATTCTAAAATTTAGTACTCCAAATAAGTTCACTAAAATTATTACTGATTTTAAGTTCAAATTTCTCTTTACTCTCTTTGTAACAATGACAATATTTAAATGTTTTCATTTTTTTCTTCTGAGAAACTTAGCTATGTTTTCAAAAGCTTTCATAAATAACACTGGCCTCAGAAGCATCCCTTGGAAATTTTGTTGAAAGTTTACCTTAACAACAGATTACATTTCAGAGGGTCAGGGCAACATATATCAAGAGAAAAGTGCAGAATATGAGAAATGTCATCATGTGTAGTTTAATATATACAAATAAAGTTATAAAAACTGAATTTGAGAGAAGCAAATAAATGACTTAATGAGGTGAACTCATAAAAAGGTTTTAGCTTATTTTACTATGAGAAAAAAAAATAGAAAGGTCTAAATATCCAATAAAGAAGACTTATTTGGATAAATGTCACAATGATATCTGACATCAAAAGTTTGATTTCAAAGGTTAGGAGGGTTTTAATCTAGAAAAACAATATAGAGACATTGTTCTCATGTAAAACTAAAAGAAATAAATAAATTATTTATGCTTAAAGGGCTTAACTAATGAATTAATTGCTTGTTCACAAATTAATGTATCACCTTAGATATTCAGTACAATGTGGGTTTATAGAGAAGATTGAAGAGTTTATGGCATCATCCTTTTTTTCTAATACCTTTATTTTATTTATTTTTATGTGCTGCTGAGGATTGAACCCAGGGCTTCACATGTGCTAGGCGAGTGCTCTACCACTAAGCTACAACCCCAGCCCAGCATTGTCCTTTAACATCAAAAGATAAAGTTTTTATTCAGGAAATAAAATAAATAAAAGTAAAGCAAATCATAAAACCAGCCAGAATATGATGAAAAATCAAACTATATTGTCCTGTCACCACATGCTACAGGAGATCTTTAAAGGAATCCTTTGGGGTCTGGAATGTTCATAAAATGGAATTCAAATTGAATATCTTTAAGATAGTAATTGGACAGGTAAACAAAGAGAAGACTTTCTTCCCCATGTCACATCACCCCCCAACACATACTCACACACACACAAACACATGCACACATACTGAAATCATCTTTTCTTCATATTCTATGAAATTTATAGAAATAAGGATTAAATGAGAAAACAAATACATAAAGAATATTAATTTAGAAGATAATTTCCTGATTTCCAGAGTGGATTTATGTTGAGAGCCACAGCCAAAGGGGCCCCAGTTTCCAGCTGCCAGCAAACTTTCAGCTGCTGGCTGATGATTGGCTCACAGCAGCCCCAGCAACATCTAGCTGATTGGCTCCTCTGCGGTGATGTTCATTGGGCTGTGTCCCCACCCTTCGGACTGCCAGCTGATGATTGGCTCACAGTGGCCCCAGCAACATCTAGCTGATTGGCTCCTCTGCGGTGATGCTCATTGGGCTGTTTCCCTGCCTTTCAGACCACGGAGCTGCTCATTGGGGGACTTCTTTGGCTCCGCCCACACGACCCAGCCAATCGGCCTCAAGAGCAGGAGGATTGTGGGAGGTGGAGAGGCTGGTGTGGGGGTGAGAGGCTTGTGTATCCAATACAGCCATATGTATTGGATCATCTTCCCGTAAATTTATGGGGAAGAGATGTCCTATATCAATTAGGTTTGACATTAACAAATAACATCAACCAAAATGCACCCACTATTATGACTAGACAAGGTTTTAGGAAAGGAAGAAGATTAGAAAAACAAGAACAAGGTATAGCAGCACCAATACAAATATATGAAGGAACGGACAGACATGGGTTGGATTTTCAGAAAGGGCCACTGAGACAATAAAAATTACTTGGAAATCAGAAAGACCAGTATGGGTTCCTCAGTGGCCCCTGACTAAAGAAAAGATACAAGCAGCCCATGATCTGGTCAAACAACAATTAGTGGACGGACATATACAACCTTCTGTATCTCCCCATAATACCCCCATTTTTGTCATCAAAAAGAAATCTGGTAAATGGAGATTATTGCAAGATTTAAGAGCCATTAATAATGAGATGGTTATTATGGGACCTGCTCAATCGGGGATTCCTCAATTGTCTACTTTGCCAAAAACTTGGTATGTTTTAGTTATAGATATTAAAGATTGTTTTTGTTTTTCAATTCCAATTCATCCTGAGGATAGTCCACGTTTTGCATTTACTATCCCTGCACTGAATCATGAAGGTCCTGATCAGAGATATGAATGGAAAATGCTCCCTCAAGGGATGGCTAACAGAACAAATATGTGTCAAATTTATGTTAACAAAGTAATCCAGCCACTTAGAAATCAAAATCCTGAACTACATATATTTCACTATATGGATGATGTATTATTAGCACACAAAGCTAAAAACACATTGCTAGAATGTTATGCCACACTTACAAACTTATTAAAAAATTATAATCTAGAGTTAGCAATAGATAAAGCACAATTAAATTTTCCAATTAATTATTTAGGAGTTCTATTATCCTCAACCATGGTCCATCCACCAAAAACTCAAATACGAGTAGATCAACTCAAATCACTTAATGACTTTCAAAAGTTATTAGGAGACATAAATTGGATAAGGCCTTATCTAGGTATACCAACAGGAGAGTTAGGACCTTTATTTGATATCCTAAAAGGTCCATCAGATCCATATTCACCCCGTATGTTAACTCCTAAAGCAAGAAAGGCATTAAAAATCATTGAAACATATATGGAAAATATGCATTTGGATAGAATTGATATAAGTTTGCCTTTATTATTTATTGTACTACCAACAAAAAATATTCCTACAGGAGTATTTTGGCAAGAAGGTCCATTATTATGGATACATTTATCTTATTCTCCTAACACTATTCTTACTAGGTATCCTGAGGCTGTAGGACAATTAATACTCAAAGGAATAAAAGCAGCAAAGGGAGTGTTTGGAATTTCTCCTAATAAAATTATTACTCCATATACTATGAATCAAATTGAGGAATTAGCTAATGAGTTAAATACTTGGGCAATAATCATGTGCAAATCTAATGTTTCATTTAATAACCACTTACCATCTAATCCTTTATTGTCTTTTTGGTCATTGCGTCCTGTAATTTTTCCAAAAATGACAAGAAAAACACCTATCATGAATGCTCCAAATATATTCACTGATGGGTCAAATAATGATATGGCAGCAATAGTTACACCTGATCAAACTTTTACATTCTTTGTACCCAAACAATCAGCTCAAAATGTAGAGCTTGGTGCCGATAACGCTAAGGTTGCGGGTTCGTTCCCCATACGGGCCACCAAATGCCGCAGTCTGGCTGGGCACAATTCAGGAGCCACTTGTCAAAAGAAACTAACTTCATTTTTAGAACTACAAAGGCCAGGCAAAACAGCTCCTCAGGAAAAGAAACCCTCAGAGCCCAACTGCCACCACAGGCTTCCCACAAGCCTCTCACCCCCACACTAGCCTCTCCACCTCCCACAATCCTCCTGCTCTTGAGGCCGATTGGCTGGGTTGTGTGGGCGGAGCCAAAGAAGTCCCCCAATGAGCAGCTCCGTGGTCTGAAAGGCAGGGAAACAGCCCAATGAGCATCACTGCAGAGGAGCCAATCAGCTAGATGTTGCTGGGGCTGCTGTGAGCCAATCATCAGCCGGCAGCTGGAAGTTTGCTGGGGCCCCTTTGGCTGTGGCTCTCAACAGATTTAAGTATTTCTAAGTCAGGCATGATGGTGCGTGTCTATAATCCCAGTGGCTCCGAAGGCTAAGGAAGGAGGATCATAAATTCCAATCCAGCCTCAGCAAGTTAGTGAGGCCCTCAGCAGCTTAGCAAGACCCTGTCTCAAAATAAGAAAATGAAGGGGCTGTGGTTGTAGTTCATTGGTGGAGCACTTGCCTTGCACATATGAAGCATTGGGTTCAATACTCAACACCACATAAAAGAATAAAATTAATTAAATAAAAAGGTATAAAAAGTTAAAAAATAAAAATGTCTAGGGATGTGGCTCCATGAGAAAGTGCCCTACGTTCGATTCCCAGTAAACAAACAAACAAACAAACAGAAAACTCTAAGTCTTTTGGATTCTTACATAAAATATAAAATAAAACTTTATGACACAGGTCATGAGCATTGCAGGTACAGCACAGGTTGCTTGCAAATATCTTTGCAATTACAACTGAAGAACTATGAGTCTCTTTAGCATAGAGCTCTGTAATTGCCTTTAGTACCCAGTGAACCTATGAGTGAATTAAGACATTTGGAGAAAATATCATCAAAATCTTAAATAACTGAAAATGATTATTACAATTATTTTGAAAACTTACTTGTATATATGATTATGCATGCATATATTTATATTTCAGAGCTGGATATATGCATGACAATAATTATGTATTCAGTTATATGTCCAAGTTTATCTGTAACACATACACACACACCTACACATGCTTGTTATTTTCATTTTTATATTTCTGCACTTCAGAGATTTATCCATGAGCTGAATCAGAAGTGTCAGAGCATAGTAATAGAAGCTATTCATAAGCAGTCTAATTATGATCTCTGGTTATGTCCCTAAGCTTAAATCAGATGTAACAAAGTCTCATTATTTAATCCGATTAGTTCTAGCACCCATCCCCAGAGCTATTCAAGTATTAAGGACCTCTTTGTCAAGTCTGTACCTATCATTGCCAATGAGACTACATTGTTTGAATGTCATTTTAATTCTCTTTATGTTAAATGTTACATACCAAACCAAAATTCTCTTAAGACATTTTCCTCTCTAATATTTTCAGTATAGTTTGTGACACCACAGATATCCCAGCCTATCAGTTTCAAAAACTGTAAGTCACGTTGTATTTCTCCTTATTTTTGACTCCTTATATATACTCAATAGTAAGTCTTACATTCTTCCCTCTCAGATTCACCAAGATTTTGCAATATTCCTCTTGGTTCTCTTTCCCCCCAGAACAATTCTTCTCAGTAAGATTTCTGTACTTATCACTCTCTGACAGTCTCTTAAATACTCATATACAGCCCTGTTTTTATTTCTTTTTTATAATTATTTTGTGGGTGAACTTATCTGAAAACACGGACTTAAACACAATTTAAATCATGATGATTCCAAATTCCATTTCCAACCAGGATTTCTCCCTGACTTACAAACACAGTTTAAATATGCACCTCAAATTTTCTACCAAAAAATGCTCTCTTCCTTCCTAACTCTATTGACTTATATTCCACTGCATATTCATTTAGATTCAGTTTTTTTTTAAATTTCTCATATTTATGAGGTATAGTGTGACATTTCAATACATCCATACATAATAATCAGATAAGCATAATTGGCATACCTATAACCTCAGACTTTTATCATTTCTTCACGGTAGAAACATTAAAAATTATATCCACTATTTAGAAACATTGAAGTAATATTTTCACCATAATTATCCTCTATGATATAGAATATGAGAAATTGTTTCTCCTACATAACTGTGACCCTCTACCCATTAACCATCTTCTCACCATCCCTCTTCTACTATACCCTTTTCAGGCTCTGCTAACCAATATTCTTTATTTCTTTGTAATCAACTTTTTATCTTTGAAATATAACTGAGAACATGAAGTATTTATCATTGCAAACTATAATTTTACTCTAAACTAACCCCACATTTTATGCAAAAGTCACACTTGTTTTATATATATATATATATATATATATATATATATATATATATATATATTAAACAAATGTAATGTTTAAATATTTTTTTTAGTTGAAATTGGACACAATACCCTTATTTATTTATGTGGTGCTGAGGCTCGAACCCAAAGCCCTGCACATGGTAGGCAGGCACTCTTCCACTGAGCCACAACCCCAGTCCCATACTTTTTATATTTTTATATTAAATGTTGTCTCAGTCTGTTTGTGCTATTATAACAAAATTCCAAAGAGAAGATAATATATAGACAAAGGAAATACATTTTATTATATTTCTGGCAACTAAGAAGTCCAAGACTGAGTATGTTTTCTGTTTTGAAGATGACACTTTGTTGCTGTCTCCTCACATGGAAGAAATGGAAAGGGCTAGAGAATGCTCCCATTGAAAGTAAGACTTTTGGATGAAAAACAAAATGGAAGAATAGAGAAGGTCATTTGCCTGGTTGCTCCATGGTGTGAAAACTAGAAAGCAAACAGCTTCTCAGAAAGTTTAGAAATGGGGACTTTTCCTGGGAATTGATACTGAACATTCAGAGCAGATTGGGGACTCAGGAGTATGGATGTAACAAAATAAGGAGAAAATCCCCAGGGTTTCTGGCACTGTCTACTGGTGTGATACCCCCACCTCATACAAAAATAGTAGAGGAATAAACCAATTAAAGGAACCCAGAGTTTCAGGAGGCCTAAGGTATGTATAGGTAGGGAGAGATCAGAGATCAAAGACACTTCGCAACTAACCTGAAAACTCTGCTGCATCATATTCTTTTTTTTTAAAGAGAGAGAGAGAGAGAGGGAGAGAGAGAGAGAGAGACAGAGACAGAGACAGAGACAGAGAATTTTTAATATTTATTTTTTAGTTTTTGGCAGACACAACATCTTTGTTTGTATGTGGTGCTGAGGATCAAACCCAGGCCGCAGGCATGCCAGGCGAGCATGCTACCGCTTGAGCCACATCCCCAGCCCCCGAGAGAGAGAATTTTTAATATTTATTTTTTAGTTCTCGGCGGACACAACATCTTTGCTTTTTTGTATGTGGTGCTGAGGATCAAACCCAGGCCGCAGGCATGCCAGGCGAGCGTGCTACCGCTTGAGCCACATCCCCAGCCCCAACATCATATTCTTATGCAGGAAAGAAGCCTCTTCTCTCTCAGCTGCCAAGGGGAACAGAAGAAGGAAACATTTTGCAGGTTCAGTGTAGAGGCCAGTAACTGGGGGAAAACAATTCTTGGCAACTGAGCATTGCCTAAAATACAGACCTGACAAACCCACAACACACAACATAGACTGTGCCTAAGTAACCAGAAGAAAATCATGCCTGGAGATGAGTTTACTGAGGAAAATACAGGTAGGGGAAACCAAAGCAGCCCCCCCGCCACAGACTGGTCACTTGAGTTTTGGCTAGGAGTGATAAGCCTGGCCAGGAATTTGAAATGTCAAGGGAGGATTTGATTGAGTTTGGAGACTGAACCTTAGAGAACATAAAACCTCAGGTCCATCAGTGACTGATGGAATCAAGGATTGGTTTTTTTTCACTGCACAAGGGAACCCAGGGAATCTTCCTGGGAGAAGGTCTCCCAGTGTGGGCTGGCAACCACTGTGACTGGAAAGTGCACGGATTTAAAATCTTCAGACCAAATAAAATTCAATGAATAGCCTGGAGCCTACCTATGCCTAAATCCCAGCTCCAGCAGCCACCACCTACTGGATTTTTTCTCATACTCCAGAAACCTCACCTAACACAGCTGAGAAGAGAAGCTGATAATATTTTAAACTCCAACAAAAACATTCTTTAACTTTTCATCACTATCTTTTTTTTCTTTATTATTTTCTCTGTTCATTTATGACCTGATTGGTTCATGGCACTTATTCATATGTTTCTTTTTTCTCATTTCTAGCATTTTAAAAGGCAGTTATTTTTCATATATCAGTATTTTGAGGAATGAGATGTTTGACTAGTATATATTGGTTTTGTTCTTATATTCTTTTATTTTTTGTTTTTTTTTTATTTTATTTTCTACATTTATTCCATCACTTATGGTTTTCCCTTGACTCTCTCTCTCTTTTCTTCCAGTAAGAGTCAATCTATATTGATTTCTATCACTCTTCCTTGCTTGTTTTACTTTTATTTTATCACATCCTCTCTGATGATCATCACATTCTACATTATTTCTGTTCTATCACTTTTCAACACGTGAAATTATAAACCCTTTTTAAAATTACTGCTTTTACCTAGGGCAATAATGGATCATATCCTTTTTTATTGGTTAATTAATGTTATACATGACATAGAAGAAATTATTTGGTTTAATGCTCTAAATTGTATGAATTAGTTGTTGTTACTATCTGTCATCCCCCTAAACTATGGGGCACTGGAAACTTTTAGGGGCAATATTTAGTCCAAATGCTAGAATTTTACTGCCTCAAAAGTATACTTTTAGATAGGTGGACATACACACAATATGAAAAGGCAAGAGAAAAAAAGCACCCCAAACAAGCCAAAATACTTCAGAAAATCATTCACAAAGCAGTTGAAGAAATGTCAGAGAAGGAGTTTAGAATATGCATAGTGAGACTGATCTGCAAGGTAAAGGATGATGTCAGGAGTGAATATAGAAAATATAGGAATAAAAAAAAATCACTTCAATACATACAGATTCTGAAAAAAAAAGAAAAAAAGAAGAAACTCTCCAAATAAAGGAAGCAATAAACTAAATTAAACTTTCATTGGAAAGCATCACTAGCAAAATAGACCACTTGGGAAGAAAGTTTCAAGCAATGAAAACAAAATATATAATCTTCAAAATACAGTTGACCATAGACAAAAGATGTTATGAGACCATGAGCAGAAATTCCAAGAAATATGGGATAACATGGAAAGATCAATCATGATTTATCAGGATAGAAAAAGGCTCAGAGATAAAAAAACCAAATACACAATATTTTCAGTGAAATAATTTATGAAAATTCCCAAAATCTTAAGCCCGCAATGAAAAAATCAAAAACAGGAGACATACAGGACCCCAAATATACAAAATTACAACAAATGTACAACAAGGCACATTATTATGAAAATGCCTAACATAGAGAATAAAAATAGAATTTTAAATGCTATCAGAGAAAAATGCCAGGTTACTCTTAGATGGAAATCAGTACAGATCTCAGCTAATTTCTCAACAAGACCCTCAAAGCTAGGAGGTCTTGGAAAAATGTATAGCAAGCCCTGAAATAAAATGGATGCCAACCAAAAGTACTATACCTGAAAAATTAAACTTCAAGATTGAAGATGAAATAAAATTCCTCATGATAAAAGTTAAAAGAATTCACAACTAGAAACACTGTACTAGAAAACATACTCAATAAAATAATTTATGAAGAAGAAATGAAAAAAAATAAACTTTAAACTAGCATCAGAAGAAATGATGCTAGAATAATAGTCAATCAATGGATAAACTAACTTAAAACTAAAAATAAATCAAAGTGACAGGAAATAAAGAACATTTATCAATAATATTATTGACTGCAAGTGGCCTAAAATCATCAATTTAAAGATAGACTTGGCATATTGGATTAAAAACAAACAAAACAAAACAAAAATCTAGGGATAGGTCTGTAGTTCAGTGGCAGAGCACTTGTCTAGCATGCATGAGGCACTGGGTTCAATCTTCAGTACCATATAAAACTAAACAAATAAAATAAAGGCATTCTGTTCAATATAACTGCAAAAATTTTAAAAAAATACAAAACCAGACCCAATCATAACCTGTCTCCTTGAGACTCACCTCATGGGCAAAGATATCCACAGACTGATGTAAAAGGATGGGAAAAAACATATCACTCACATGGATCATGTAAACAAGCAGGGAGTTGATCCTCATATCAGATAAAGTTGACATCAAGCCGGACAAAGAAGGATATTTCATACTATGTAAGGGAATTATACATCATAAAGACATAAAATTTTTAAATATATATGCCCCAAATAATGGAGCATCTATGTACATCAAACAGTTCCTTCTCAATTTCAAGAATAAATACACCACAACACAATAATACTGGGCAACATTAACAAAACTCTCACATTACTGTACAGATTTTTCAAACAAAAAATAAATAAACTATAGAACTAAATAATGAAATCAATAATTTATACTTAATTGGTATATATAGAATATTCCATCCATTAATGAGCAAATAAACTTTCTTTTCAGCATCACACAGGAGGCATACAGGACACCAAATATACAATTCTTCTCTAAAATAGACCATATCTTATGCCACAAAGCAACTCTTAGTAAATAAAAAAATGGAGATAATACCCTGAATTCTATCAGAACATAATGGAATAAAATTAGAAATCAATGATAAAATTAAAAATAGATGCCAGGAGTAGTGGTGCATGCCTGTAATTCCAGCAGATTGGGAGCCTGAGGCAGGAGAATTTCAAGTTCAAAGCCAGCCTCAGCAAAAGTGAGACACTAAACAACTCAGTGAGACTCTATCGCTAAATATTTTCTTAATTGGCTGAGTATGTGTCTCAGTGGTTGTCTGCCCCTGAATTCAATCCCAACCACGCACCAAAAATAGAAGCTACCATAACACCTGGAGACTAAGCCATACATTATTGAATGATGTATGGATATCTGAAGAAATCAAGGATGAAATTAAAAAAAATACTTACCTGTAAATGAGATTAGTAATACAATACAACATATCAAAACTTCTGGGACAATATGAAGGCAGTTCTAGGAGGAAAGTTCATTACATTGAGCTCATTCATTAAAGAATAAAAAGTCACAAAATAATAAACTAACATTACATTGCAAAGCCCTAGAAAAAGAAGGACAAATCAATACCAAAAGCAGTAGAAGACAGAAAATAAATTTTAGAGCCCAAATCAATGAAATTGAATCAAAAAACAATTTAAAAAGTCAACAAAACAAAAAACGGTTCTTTGAAAAAATGAATAAAATTGATAAACTCTTAACCAAGCTAACAAAGAAAAAGAGAGAAAAAACTCAAATTGCTAAAATTTGAGATGAGAAAGGAAATATCACCATGGATACTACAGAAATGCAGACTGTAATCAGAAACTATTTTGAAAATCTAAACTCCAATAAAATAGAAAATCTTGAAGACATCACCACATTTCTAGAGACATATGTCCTACCCAAATTGAATCAGGAAGGCATAGAAAATTTAAACAGATCAATTTCAAGCAATTAAATTAAAGACACCATCAAAAGCCTACTAACAAAGGAATGCCTAGGATTGTATGGATTCTCAGCTGATTTCTATGAGACCTTCAAAGAAAAACTTTCAGCAATACTTCTCATATTATTTCTTGAACTAGAAAAGGTAGAAACCCTTCTAAATTCATTCTATGAAGCTAGTATCACCCTGATACCATAAACAAACAAAGACACATCAGGGAAAGAAAAACATAAGAACAATATTCCTAATGAACATAGATGCAAAATTTATTAATAATGTCAAATTGCATGTAAGAATATATTAAAAATATCTCTAGGAGCTAATTTATAACAAATGCTTCTTTTACATTTGTTGAAATTATCACAAGCCTTTTGACTATTATGTATAGAATTGAACAAATTATTTTGTGTATATTGGTACAACTTTGCATTCCCGTGAACATCAATTTACATATTTTAATATATATTCATATATATATATATATATATATATATATATATATATTCATATATATATATATATAATGGGGTCAAGTTCTTGACCCCCTCCTGAAACTTTTTGAAGAATTCCATCATTTCATGGGAGATATTCATTGGTGTATTCTTCAAGCATATGTTTTTCTGCTACTTTTATCAGGATAATGAGTTAAGAAGTATTGCTACCTTTTCCATATTTTGGAAAAATCTGGGTAGAATTGCAATTGTTTTTTTTTTTTTTTTCTTCGTTGTTTGGTAAATCTCATCATTGAAATGGCAACCAGGGCAAAGGACATATAGATGATTATCAAAGAAAAGAAAATGGGTAAATATTATCCACCATCACCTGGATGCTCACAGCCTCTGGGGAAGGGGAAGGATTGCACTTTCCAACACAGGCAATCACTCCCTTTAGTTCTGTTTGTGCCTTTTATTCACATTTTGGTCACGTAGGCACGAGAAGAAAAGAAACCTAAAATCTATAAAGGAGCTAGTCACCCCATCTCCCTCAGGCACCACCTCTGGGCTCCTTCCTCTATGGAGTCAGTCTCTCTCTCTCTCTCTCTCTCTCTCTCTCTCTCTCTCTCTCTCTCCCATCCCTCAGTTCTGATACTTAAAAAAAATTACTTTTTGCACTTCCCTTGGCATTTCCCAGGTGTCTAATCTTCAACATGGGGGCCAGGTTATGAGGACTCAATCCTGATTTCCAAGACCTGTTTAAAGTCATTAGGGACTGAAGTTTGTATATGTGAAGATTTTTAACACACAATTACTTTTTAATAAAGAATTATTTTATTATAATAATTATATTATCATTATTTTCTACTAGAAATTCTATATTATGACTTTCAAAGAGTTTTTACATTTTTGAATGTATTTATGTAACTTTTTAAACATTTATTTATTCTCCCTTTAATGTATACAAGATCTGTAGTTAGGATGGGCTGGGAGTACTACATATTGGTACACTGTATGTTTAGAATCCATGAAGCACTGGGTTCGACTCTAAGCACATACACAGAAAAATCTGTAATGTTTATCCCTTTTTACTTGATGATGTGTTAGTATTTGCAAATAAATGATTTATTCATGTGATTTTGTATATTGTTTTATGTTTTATATTTACTAATTTCTGCTCTCAACTTTATTATTGGCCTCTTCTGCCCTACTTCAAGTATATTTTACAACTTTATTAAGGTGGAATCTGAGAACATTGATTTTTGTATTTTTAAATTCAGTTTTTCAATGCTACAAAATTCCCTCTGTTTATTGTTTTATGTCACAAATTTTGATTTACATTTTTTTTTTCATTTTATTCAGTTCCTGTTATTTTCTTCTCCTTTTGGTGATTTTTTTTAAATCACAGGGCATTGAGTTGTGTAGTTTCATTGCCAAATATTTTCATGTTTTCTTAATATTTTTAAAATCCTCTGTAAACAGAACACATATCAAAAATTATTCCATTTCTCTTAATTTTACTAAAGCATGCTTTACCACACAAAATATGGTCTCCCTCTCTCTCTCTCTCTCTCTCTATATATATATATATATATATAGATATATAGATATATAGATATATATATATTCTGCACACAAGGGTAAAAAATATGCAATCTTCTGTTGATAGATGAAATGGTCTAAAGTTGTTACCTCAAAATAGACTGCAATAACTTAGCTATGTTATGTAAATTCCATGATAACCACAAAAAAGATTTCATTAGATATACAATAGGGAAAGGAGTATAAAATGATCAAAATCTTTTAAATCATCTGGGCACTGTTATGCACACCTTTAATTCCTGCTACTTGGGAGGCTGAGGAATGAGAATTGTTAGTTCAAGATCAGTCTGGGCAATTTAGCAACACCTTGTTTCAAGTTAAAAATAAAAAGAGCTTATGATTACCACAGTGGCAAAATGCTTCTTGGTTCAATCCCCAGTATCAGAAAAAAAATTATCAAATCTCAAAGGAAGATAAAAAGAGAAGAAAAAGGTAATAAGGGAAATACCAGACTCAGAAAACAATTAATAAAATGGTAAGAGGAATTCTTTATATATCTATAATTATATTAAATAAGAAATGATTAAATTCTCCAATCAAAAGACCTAGGGTGATTGAATGCATAAAAAATCATCTAATAATATGCTTTCTGGAAGAGGCTCATTTTAGTTTTAAGGGTACATATAGGATGAAAGTGAAGAAATGAAAAAAATTAATTCTATGGAAATGGAAATAAAATTATCCTGCATGGCTCTACTTACACCAGACAAAATAGATGTTTGGTCCAAATCTGTCACAAGATAAAGAGTTACTGTATAATAAAGGAATCTAGTCATCAAGAGTATATAACAATATATATGCACAAAACATTGGAGCTCCTGAATATATAAAAAACAAACAGTAACCGAAATGAATGAAGAAATAGCAATATAACAGTAGTAAGAGATTGTGGTACCCCACTTTTGACAATGGGTAGATCATTCAGACATAAAATAACTAAGGAAAAATGAACATGAATAACACAAAGGGCCAGGTGTACCTAATGGATATATACAAAACATTTAATTCAATGGCAGCCAAAAGCATTCATATTAAGCATACATGGAACATTCTCCAGAATTGAATTGTAAAGCCAGAATTAAAGTCATACAAAGTTTGAAAATACCAAAATTACATCAAATCTTTTCAACCACCAAAAGTCAGAAACAGAAGGAAAATTGGAAAAAACACAAATATGTGAAACTTAAACAACACACTCCCAAAATACCAAATTGCTAAAGAATAAGTCAGAAAGAAAAATAAAAAAAATATATCGAGATAAATGAAAGCACAATAAAACAAACTTTATGAAGTATATCAAAAGCAGTTGCAGGAAGAAAGTTTTTAGTGATAAATACCTATGTTAAAAATAATTATGGTATACCTCCACAAAAATGAACTATTTAATAATTAAAAAGGAAAGGATGCTGACACATACAACATCATGAATTAATCTCCAAGGAAGCCAGAGACAGTATTCCTGTTGCCTCTTCCCCCATTCTTCCTTGCTGCCTTGAGAAACAGTTTCTATCTACCATGTCCTTCTATCATGATTTTCTGCCTCATCTTGGGCCAACAACAGTGGAGTAGGCTGTCTATGGACTGGGACTGCTGATGCCATGAGACAAAATAAACTTTTTTCCCTGTAAGATGTTCTTGTCAGCTATTTGAGTTTCAGTAAAAAAAAAAAAAAGCTGTGTAAAGGAGAAACTGGTTATGAAAAGGGGGATCATTGATATAAATTAACCTGACCATGCAGTTCAGAAGATTTTGCATGGAAGAATTTTGAAAAGTTTAGACATAGAAATTGAAATATCTTTAGAATGTTGTAAGCAGAGCTTAATGGGTGATTGCAGTAGGAGCTCAGAAAACCAAAATGCTAACAGGAGTGTGGACTAGGCTCATGAGGTTTCAGAGGAAAATGAAGACTTTATTTTGAATAAGAGTCCTGTCGTGTTATGTTCTGGAAAATAGCTTGTCTGCATTTTTCCCATATCATGAGACTTAGTGTGAGACTAAATTTAAAAGTAATTGACTGATTAATCTGGCAGAGAAAATTTTAATGCAGCATTTGGTCAGTGGTATGGATATTGCTAGCATCTTTTAGGAAGGTTTTCTGTGAGAATCAGGAGCAGAAAGCAGGGTTCAAGGATTTTGAAAACTTGCAGTTTGGTCAGAAAATGCATATAAACCTAGGGGCCAAAGAGGGTATACTTGTTAAAGAAACTATAGCCCCTAAATTACTTTGCACTGAGACATGGAAAGGTGGCTTGAGGGTTTTACAGGAATTTGCAAGACCACACCCATTGCAATATGTAGAATGGAAAATTCTATTGAGAAGAAATCATGAGGACCTAAGAAGTTTTTCATCATGCTGAGCAGCACTAGCACTCAAAAATAACTGCAGTCATTACTTTAAGGGGCCTGTTATGGTTTGGATATGAGGTGTCTCCTAAAAGCTCATGTGTGACACAATGCAAGAAGATTTGGAGGTGAAATTATTGGGTTAGGAAAACCCTAACCTAATCAGTGCATTAAGCACCTGATGGGGGTTAACTTGAGTGGTAATTGGAGAGAGGTAGGATGTGTCTTGAGGAGGTGGAATACTGGGGTGTGTCTTAGGGTTTACATTTTGTCCATGATGAGGAGAACATGCTCCCCCTTCCCTCCCCTCCCCTCCCCTCCTCTCCTCTCTCCTTACCTCCCTTCTTTTCTCATCTCCTCTCCCTTTCTCAACTTTCTGACATCATGCACCCAGGTGGTTTCCTCTGCCACACCCTTCCATCTTAATGTTCTACTTCGCTTCAGGTATCAAAGAATGGAGTAAGCCACCTATGGACTAAGACCTCTGAAATATGAGTCCCCAAATAAACTTTCATCAGTTAATTATTCTTGTCAAGGCTTTTGGCCTCAGCTGCCCTAGTCACTAAAGATAACCCTCATTAGCCACCACACCCAGCTAAATTTTAATTTTTTTATACTTTGTTTGACTAGTAAAATTTACAAATGCCTCATGAGTAAATGACACTTGTTATGGACTTTTATTTTAAAAATTGCTTATACAATCCATAGCAAGAAGAAACAGGAGGCATCACAATACTAGATCTTAAAATATATTAAAAAACTATAGTAACAGAAATGGTATAATATTGGCAACAAAATAGATATGTAGACCAATGGCCCAAAATTAGGCCCAAATATTCATCATGTTGGATTAGGCCCCAACTTCCTTAACAAGAAAAGTACAAGAAATAAAATTAAAAATCAATAAATGAGATAGACTTGAATTAAAAAGCTTCTTCTCAGCAAAGAAAACAATCAATAACATGAACAGAGACTACATTTTGGGAACAAATTTTTGCCATATGCTTGTAAGATAGAGCACTAATCTCCAGGATACATAAAGAACTCAAAAAACTTAAAACCATGCAATGGAGGAAGGATAGCATCTTCAACAAACGGTGTTGGGAAAACTGGAAATCCATCTGCATCAAAATGAAACTGAATCCCTTTCTCTCACCATCCACAAAAGTTAACTGAAAATGAATCAAGGAGCTTGACATCAAATCAGAGACTCTGCGTCTGATAGAAGAAAAAGTTGGCCCCAATCTACATATTGTGGGGTCAGGCTCCAAATTCCTTCATAGGACACCCATAGCACAAGAGTTAATAACAAGAATCAACAAATGGGAGTTACTTAAACTAAAAAGTTTTTTCTCAGCAAGAGAAACAATAAGAGAGGTAAATAGGGAGCCTACATCCTGGGAACAAATTTTTACTCCTCACACTTCAGATAGGGCCCTAATATCCAGAGTATACAAAGAACTCAAAAAATTAAACAATAAGATAACAAATAACCCAATCAACAAATGGGCCAAGAACCTGAACAGACACTTCTCAGAGCAGGACATACAATGAATCAACAAGTACATGAAAAAATGCTCAACATCTCTAGCAGTCAGAGAAATGCAAATCAAAACCACCCTAAGATACCATCTCACTCCAGTAAAATTGGCAGCCATTATGAAGTCAAACAACAAGTGCTGTCGAGGATGTGGGGAAAAGGGTACACTTGTACATTGCTGGTGGGACTGCAAATTGGTGCAGCCAATTTGGAAAGCAGTATGGAGATTCCTTGGAAAGCTGGGAATGGAACCACCATTTGACCCAGCTATTCCCCTTCTTGGACTATTCCCTAAAGACCTAATAAGAGCGTACTATAGGGATACTGCTACATCGATGTTCATAGCAGCACAATTCACAATAGCTAGACTGTGGAACCAACCTAGATGCCCTTCAAGAGATGAATGGATAAAAAAATGTGGTATTTATACACAATGGAGTACTACTCAGCACTAAAAAAATGACAAAATCATGGCATTTGCAGGGAAATGGATGGCACTTGAGCAGATTACACTAAGTGAAGCTAGCCAATCCCTAAAAAACAAATGCCAAATGTCATCTTTGAGATAAGGAGAGCAACTAAGAACAGAGCAGGGAGGAAGAGCATGAGAAAAAGATTAACATTAAACAGGGATGAGAGGTAGGAGGGAAAGGGAAAGAGAAGGGAAATTGCATGGAAATGGAGGAGACCCTCATTGTTATACAAAATTACATATAAGAGGAGCTGAAGGGAAAGGGGGAAGAAAAAAAAACAAGGGAGAGAAATGAAGTACAGTAGATGGAGTAGAGAGAGAAGATGGGAGGGGAGGGGAGGGGTGACAGTAGAGGATAGGAAAGACAGCAGAATACAACAGACACTAGTATGTAAAAACGTGGATATGTAACCGATGTGATTCTGTAATCTGTATATGGGGGAAAATGGGAGTTCATAACCCACTTGAATCAAATGTATGAAATATGATATGTCAAGATCTATGTAGTTTTGAACAACTAATAAAAAAAACTTAACACCAAAACAACAAACAACCCAATCAATAAATGGGCTAAGGAGCTGAACAAACATTTCTCAAAAGAAGATATACACTCAATCAACAAATATATGAAAAAATGTTCAACATTTCTAGTAATTAGAGAAATGCAAATCAAAACTACTTTAAGATTTCATCTCATGCAAGTCAGAATGGCAGCTATTAAGAATACAGACAACAGTATATGTTGGTGAGGATGTGGGGGAAAAGGCACACTCATATATTGCCGGTTAGACTGCAAATTGTTGCAACCAGTCTCTAAAGCAGATGGAGATTCCTTAGAAAACTTGGAATGGAACCACCATTTGACCCAGCTATCCCACTCCTCAGTCTATACCCAAAGGACTTAAAATCAGCATACTATAGTAATGCAGCCACATCAATGTTCATAGCAGCTCAATTCACAATAGCTAAACTGTGGAACCAACCTAGATGCTCTTCAGTAGATTAATGGATAAAGAAAATGTGGTTTATATACATAATGGAATATTACTCAGCACGAAAAGTGAATAAAATTATGGCATTTGCAGGTAAATGGATGGAGTTGGAGAATATCATGCCAAGTAAGCCAATCCCAAAAAACCAAAGGCCAAATATTCTGCCTGGTAAGTGGATGCTGATCCATAACAGGGTTGGGTGGGGCATGGGAAAAATGGAGAATCTTTGACTAGACAAGGGGTGGGAAGGTAGGAAGGGTGCATGGAGGCAGAAAAAAAAATGGTGAAATGATCATCATTACCCTAGGTACATTTCTGACTGTACATATGGTGTAACACTACAACATGTACAACCATAGAAATGTAAAATTGTGCTGCAATTGTGTACTATGAATCACAATGCATTCTGCTGTCATATGCCTAATTAAAATAAATAAATAAAATTTTAAAAAAATTGCTAACATATTTCTAGAAGTCATTCATTTATCTAAATATCCAAAATTATCAAAAAATTTTTGAAATATAGTTGTGAACATATGTGATTTCTCATTTATCTCATGTGTGTTAGTGCTCACTCTATTTTTTCTTTGTTGAACATGTCAGATACTTGTCTATTTTTCCCTCATTTTAAAGTTCCATTCAGATTTTCTTAACAATTTTAATATTTGGGGGATTTTGGGCTAATAAAAGTTACATTGTTCTATTTGCTGTTATTCATCTCTTCCTCTTAATTACTGTGTTTCTCTTTTTCAAGGCTTTTAAGGGCTGGATTTCTTCAATTAAATGCTTGGTTGACTTACTTTCAATCTTTTGGGGGACCAGGAATTGAATGTAGGGGTGCTTAATCACTGCATCACATCTCCAACCCACTTTTATATTTTATTTAGAGACAGGGTCTCAGTGAGTCACTTAAATGCTGAGGCTGTCTTTAAACTCATGATTCTCCTGTATCAGCCTCTGGATCCGCTGAGATTATAGGCACATGGCACCTCACCCAGAAATTTTTTTAAATAATAAAATAAAGTATAAAAAGGAAAGACATCCTAAATACTAATCAATGCTCTGAAAAATAAATTCTAGAGGAAACAAAATCAAGATTACAAAAATCACATCTCTGTTTTCATGTCCTGGGGATTGGGAAAGGCATTGACCACAAAAGAACACAAGAAAATTTCAATGTGATGGAACCATAATATGAAATTATTTTATATAAGTTCTAATGAAATTGTGCACTTAAAATTAGTTAATATAATTGTAATAAAATGAATTTGATTTTTAGAAATTAAAAAGAGAATAGAAAGAATGCTATAGTAACATCTAACATTTTTTTGACATCTACTATATGCTGGCCATTTTTCTAGGTACACTGTATATACTATTCTATTGCATTCTTACAACAACCTGGCAGTGGAGATATATTGTATTCCTATTTGCAGGTTTAAAAAAATGAGAGAAACAAGATTTATAGAAACTAAATAACTTGACCAAACTACACAGCCCATAATCATTAGAACCAGAATTTGAATCCAGAATGTTCTGCAACCAAAGTTTATATTCTTAGTATTTTGCTCTCATTTCTCTTCATATATTTAAGAACAATAACAAAATACACTAAAATAAAGCAAAACAACAAATGGTACTGAGAAAACTGGAAATCCATATGCAGCAAAATAAAATTAAACACCTATCTCTCACCATGCACAAAACTCAACTCAAAATGGAAGAAGGACCTAGGAATTAAATCAGAGATACTGTGCCTAATAGAAGAAAAAGTAGGACCAAATCTTCATCATGTCAGATTAGGTCCTGACTTCCTTAACAAGAGTTCTAAAGCACAAGAAATAAAATCAATAACTAATAATGGGGATGAATTCAAATTAAAAAGCTTCTTCTCAGCAAAGGAATCAATCAATAACATGAAGAGAGTGCCCACAGAGTGGGAGAACATCTTTACTACATGCACATCAGATAGAGCCCTAATTTAGAGGATATACAAAGAACTCAAAAAACTGAACACCAAAAAAATAAATAACCCAATCAATAAATGGGCTAAGGAACTGAATAGACACTTCTCAGAAGAAGATATACAATTGATCAACAAATATATGAAATTAATGGAGCCACCATTTGACCCAGCTATCCCACTCCTCAGTTTATATCCAATGGACTTAAAATCAGCATACTATAGTGACACAGCCACATCAATGTTCACAGCAGCTCAATTCACAAAGGCTAAACTGTGGAACCAACCTAGATGTCCTTCAATAGATGAATGTATAAAGAAATTGTGGTACATATACACAATTGAATATTAGTCAGCATGAAAAGAGAATAAAATAATGGCATTTACAGGTAAATGAATGGAGTTGGAGAATATCATGCTAAGTGAAATAAGCCAATCCAAAAAAAACAAAGGGCAAATGTTCTGATAAGTGGGTGCTGATCTATAATGCGGGAGGCATAGGGAGAATGGAGAAACTTTGGGCAAAGGGGAGGGAAGGAAAGGGAGGTGGTATTGGAGCAGGAAAGACAGTGGAATGAGATGAACATCATTAACATAGATATATGTTTTACTGCTCATATGGTATGAGTATACATCATGTACAACCAGAGAAATTGAAAGTTGTGCTCCTTTTGTGTATAATGAATTGAAATGCATTCTGCTGTCATGTATAATTAATTAGAACAAATTTTTAAAATTTAAAAATAAAATAAAATACAAGAGAAAGAATATAAAGGATTGAAAAATCTGCAATAATGTGAGTTGCATAAATATATTAGAAAGTACGCCTCAAGACTCTTTTATATACTACAATTAAGTTCAAAAGAAACTTACTGATACAAAATTCTCTTTACTTCATGAATTTCTTGTATAAGAAAAAAAATTCACAAAAGCAGGAACTTAGCTTTTTGTTCATCTTAATAAATATTGAAGGGCAATATTACTAAAATGATGAAAAGTAAAGATATATGTGAGAAAAAAGTTCTTTGAATAAATGAAGGTATATTTTAAATGATGCACAAAACTGGATAACAACTTAATTCCTTTTTATTAAGCATTTAAATAGAAAAATATATATGAAAATCTATGCAATTGAGAAGTGAAATTCTTTAAACAGCTATTAGCAATAAAGATAAGGTATTTGAAATATCTGAACTTACATAAATGAACTATTTCTGGATGCATACTCATTGTTAAGAAAATTATTTAATATATTTATTTAAACATTTGTACTCATATGAGGTTCAAAAAGAGTTGAATATTAGAATATGATTATCTTAAAAAAGAATCTCACTAACAACAATGATAGAATTGACAATGTTGTTTTCCCCCTCTACTATCCTAACTTTGTCCTTATTGAATTTTTATATGATTAAGGAAGAAAGACTTTGTAGAATAATCAGAAGAAGCTAACAATGAATAGGATTATAAGAATGGTTCAGAGAGAGTGCTGAAAGACCTTAGCTGCAGATATCTAATCTACAACAGCTTAATAAATTACTTAGGCCTAGCACAAGGAGGATTTGCCTAAACAATATGTCTGTATGAAGAAAGGTAAGCATTCCCCAAATGTGTAAAATTGCTTCCCCAGAGCAACAAGTATCCAATTAATTCTTACTCTTTTCCACCCTCATTTTGATACTGGAAATTGAACAGAGGGGCACTTACCACTGAGGTACTTCCCCAATTTTTAAATACCTATCAATAATTTGATATTGATTCTATTATTTGATACTGAACTGTAAAACATCTCTCCATGTGTACAACACTTCAAGTCACCACTTACTCACCCTTTTTTTTTTTTGTTCTGGGGATTGAACCCAGGGTGCTCCACCACAGATCTACTACCCCAGGACTTTTTATTTTTAATTTTGAGACAGGGTCTCACTCAGTTATTGAGGCTAGACTTGAACTTGCCTTTTTCTTCAGTCTCCCAACTAGATAGGATTACAGTTATGTGCCACTGTGCTCAGCTATTTCTTAAGCTCTTGAAGAGTAAATTCCACATTAACTTTCCATACAAATGACATTAGTACCATATCCTGTTACAAACCAAGTGGTGCTGTGTTTCCTCTATTTTAATTTTTCCATAGATTTTCTTTCTCTTCACCACTACCCACAATATGTACACCCTGGGGAAACAAATTTGGTTGAGTGTGCTTTTGAGAAATATCTTTAAAACAAAGAAATATCTATTAACTTCTGATTGAAACTCTTATCTGTGAATGGCATTCCACTTGCTAGCAGGACGTTTAAAGTTAGTATATTGATAAAATGTAATATTTACAATTATGTTTTTGCTTAAACTTGCTATATATTCAAGGAACATTTTATTCCCTTTCAACAAATTCCAACATAGGTCCTTCCATAAAAATATGAAAGTACTATATTTTGAAACAAAATTTTATTGCTAGAAGACAAAAAAAATAGTACCTGAAGCCAGGATCATAAGATCCAGCAGTTTTGCACTTCATATCAGACCCCCATACCCCAGTGGATCTAGTTGAAATGCTCTAAATGTTTACCAATATACAAATATGTTTTATAGACCATTTCATAGTAAAAATTTAAACCTAATTAGATTGATATGGAACTATATTTAAAATAATTTATAATAATTTTCATTACAGAAATGCGATAGCATTCTTTCCTCATGTGTTTTTATAATTTGGTTAAGTGAGGGCTCACACTATAATGTACCAGATTTATATGTAAGGAAATGAACAGTTGATAATTTTCCACATATTAGACCCATTAACCTCCTCAGCTAATATGGAATTTTAATAATCTTCATATTATAGTACAGGATGTATTTTACTTTTAAACTATTCCTTTATGAGATGATAAGAGACAAAACTATCTTCAAGTTAACACACAGTGAAAATGAAAACTACGATAAAGAGCTTCATAAACTGTAAAATGTATGTGAAAATCATAGTCACTGTTGTTTTTGGTATTTTTACTGTTCAAAGACCAGGTGTTATATAATCTTTACTTCTAACTCAATGCTAAGAACAGCAGGGGTTGCATATAGAATTATAGTACATACTTAACCACTGCAGCACTTTTAATTCAGTTGGCTATGTTTAACTGTTAACTTCTTTATACCCTGAGGAAATAAATACCTAATTGATTTTAAAAATTACTTAATAGGCATATGGACATGATTATAAAATTAATTAAATAAATTAATAAGCAAACATAGAATTTAATAACAGAATAAAATTAAATATATGAACTTATTTATCAAAAAATTAGAAGGGTTTTATCTTTCACATGATCAATACTTCACTTTACTCTTGAGTTCTGCATAGTGTGACTAAGATTATCTGTCAATGATGAACTATTATAGTACAGAAGAAACCTCTTTTAGTGACTGATTATTGAATGAATTTCATGAATTCATGTACATGAATTGGTTTAGCATGTCAGACACTTGGAAAAAAGGCTTATTTTTGTTACAGCACTCAGATAAAATAGCATTTTCCTTTGTTCAGCCTCATCTTCAGGTCATTTAAAATTTCAGGCTTACAGTAGGATAATCTGTGTCAGGAGTTAGAGATGCCTCAGCCAATTGTGTTGCAATAATAGTCTCTTGGCACTATTTTTGTTTTACTTTAAATGAAGAAAAGGCCTTGGAAGTTTGGAGTATGGGTTCCTTCCAATAATCCAGCATGGAACACTGACTGAAGATGTTGGTGATAATACCTACCAAAAAACATGAGAAATAAGTGTGTTGTATAACAAACTAACCTATACATTAATACCACATTGTTCTGCAGATCCATATGACCATCATACAAAGAGAACAACTAGAAACTCTGAAAGTTGAAAAGGCAAGAGAAACAGAGCATTGTCTTGATATAGATCAATAACAAAGAAAGTAACAAGATGGTATATATACTTGTGATTTAGGCCTCATTAACTAATTTATAACTTTATATATATATATATCTGTAGCTATGTCAGAAAAAATCTCTGGAATTGTACTATAGCCACAAAAAAAAAAAAGGATATACACATTTTGATGAGTACTGAATCCCCAGGCTTCCCTGGGTTTTTGCAAGGCTGAGCAAGTCTTTCCTAACAGGAGCCAGTGTTTTCATGATCCACTAGATGCTAAACTATGGGCAGCTTCTTATAACCACACAAGTCATACAGGACTGGCTGTGCACAACAAGCAAGGTCATGTTTGGCTCAATGAGTGGCTAGAAAGGAGTGACGTAAATCAGAAGTTCTGGGCGCCTTCCTCCAGAGCCAATTTAATCTCTTCTAACTGAAATCTATTCCCATTCAGGTACATACTGCAATGAGATAAGTTGCAGATACCCAAAGTATACTTATAAACAGTCACTAATTTCTAACCTCCTTTTCCTGGTAGCTGGTAGAATCTTCTTTATTTTTTTTCTTATTACTAAAATAACCAGTCTTTTAAATTGGGAACTGAAAAATCAACTACTTTGGATACTTTGGGTTTACTTGGGAAGCTGAGAGAATATATGATGTGTATTTAGAAACTTTTCTGAAAGATTTCTCTCTGAAAGCTACTATACTTAAAACAAAGTAACCCCTTCAAAAATACTGACTATGCAAATATTGGTTTGAAAAAATAAATAACAGTATTATATAATTACAAAACTCATGTTTCACATAGGTTAGCAAGTACTATATCTTTGGTTGGGAAAGTTTTATATTTCAGTAGAAAGTGGTCATAACATGTGTCACCTTTCTTGCACAGCTCTAAGGAATCTTGTGAAGATGAAATACTGGTATCAGAAAAACTCTCACTTAATATTTTTGTGGTCTGAATGTATGTGCATCTTTCTTTCTCTATAAAGAATGTCATCTTTACTTTTGCACTGCTTCAAATGTGTTTTTGTAACTCCTTTATGCATGACGTAACTTCTTGACATATGTTGAACCTAGAGGACATATCAAAACCTGGGGAATACATACACGTACTTATGAAAGCACATCAAAATTTATATGTATATAGACTTTCATTGTGGCACTGATCATAAAGGTAAGCCATCCAAATATTAATCATTAAATAAATTATGGCATTATCAAATCATAAAATAGAATGATAACCAGATAGGAAATATATGTGTATACTTGATATAGAGCAATTCTCAAGATCATTATAATATGTTGTGCAATGTACAAATCAGTTCATAAAATAATATGTATATGTATAGTTTTACTAAATTTTTAAAATATTATACACAGTTTCTCTAATGGAATTTTCTCACTATTTGTTTTATTGCTTTTAAAAATGTTAATATGGTTTAAATGGTCAATCAAATTATAAAGCATTTCTTTTATAGTTGTATGCATTTAAAAGAACATTAATAACATAACCGATATTTTTTTAAAGACATAAACTGTCAGGAGTCTCACTATGCCAGAAATCCCATGTGTCAGCTTATGGGGATTTCCTTTTAAGAAATTTGAATGAATCTCTTAGGCATCATTAAATAAATTTTGTGGGTTTACTGAACAATTCTCAGAAACACTCCGTTAGCATTCTCTGAAGGCTAACTGTTAGGTGAATAGAAATGATTGGAGTAGATTACATTCTGACTCAGCATATGCTAAGAGCTAAACTGTCTTGTCAAAAAGAACTCTTTATAGAATAGAGTTTCAAGACTAAGACTTATAATGTACACTAATGACCTGGTAATTGTCTTAATGACTTTTCAGTGAAGTGTGAAATTCTCTGTTAACATGTCAACAAAGTGTAAATTATTTTACAAGCATGATTGTGTTATGAAATAGTTTATCTGCTCTGTATTCTTTGTTGCCCATCCAGTAAAATAGTTCTAGCTACATTTTGAGTGCTTGGCCAATTAACATTTATATTGACTGGTAATATTTTTTGTCTTTATTTGACTTTTCAAACTGTTTGTTGATTTGCTTTTTTAAATTCTCAGGAATAGAGAACATAGCTTTAGTTTTCTTTAATTGATAAACTTTACTTTGAGCAATGCCATGAATAACAACTTGTTTCAGGTACAGAAAGATTAAAACCCTTAAACAAGTTGTACTGTAATAATACTTAGATGATAATCAGGCTTCTTGAGTTCTATTATTGTACTCATAGCATGATTCAATTTGGTTCCAGTTTTCACATGATAAATTAATTCCATTAATAAAACAAGAAAATACATATTCTATTTTTAAATTATATTATGATTAAAACAGTAAAAAGTAAATAAAATGGTAGGCATTTTCTTCCCTGCCCCACTGTCAGGTTTGGTCATGTTATTTTCTTTAGTCAATGAGATTTAAACAGGAGGGTAAGGGTGCCAGTTGATGCAGATCTTCTATATGCTACCACATTGTTTGATTTTCCCTCTTTCCCTTGTCATGAGAGTAATATGTTCACAATGGGCCTGTTTTTTTTCAGTTGGTATACAAGGAAATGAACACACGTCAAGCATAGCTTCAAATAATACATAGAATAATAGGGAGAAATAATCATTTTACATTGTAAGCCACATATATTTGGGAGTTTTGTTTAATGCCAGAATAGTTTATGAATATTAATGCTTAAAATTGTTTCATATGGTCAAAGAATATCCCGCTTTATTCCTACATTTATTATTCTCTTACAATGGTTTTTGTATATCTGATCTTCATTCTGAGAGCACTTTTCTTCTTCATAAAAAGAAAGTTTTAGAATTTTCTTTAGTGAGCAACAGTTGTAGAAAACATCAAAGTTTATGGTTGTCAGAAAAATCTTCATTCTGTTGTAATTCTTTTTGCTTAGATATACAATTCTAAGTTTGACAGTTACATGTTTTTTGACTCTTGAAATATCATTTCACTATTTTCTAGCTTCCATTGCTGCTGTTGAGAAGTCAGGTAACAATCTTTTTGTTCTTTTTCTTTTCTTCTTTGTAGTACTGGAAATTGAACCTAAAGGTGTTTTACCACTGAGATACATCCCCAGTTCTTACTATTTTTAAAATATTTATTTTTTAGTTTCTTTTTAGGTGGACACAATATCTTTTAATTTTATGTGATGTTGAGGATCGAACCCAGTGCCTCGCTCATGTCAGGAGAGCGCACTCCACTTGAGCCACATCCCCAGCCCAAGTTCTTACTATTTTAAATTAAAACATCATTAAGTTGCCAAGGTTGGCCTCAAACATGTGATCCTCCTGTTTACCTACCAATTCACTGGGGTTACACACTTTTATTTTCTTACTTTTAAGTTAATCTTTCTTACTAGATGCTTAATTGCTATCTTTAGAATTCTGAGGTTTTGCTTTAGAATGTAAAATTTAAATTTCTTTTGTTCTTTTTCTTTTTGGGGGAATCAATTAGTTTTCTTAATACTTTGAAATTGAAGATTCATGGTTCTCATCAATCTACAAAATATCAGTTATTTTTCAAATATTGCCTCTCCCCAATTTCATAATTATCTGTTTCTCAAATTAGATTTATGTTAAATCTTCTTATTCTATGTTTTCTGACCCTCAATCTGTCTTTCATATTTCCTATCCCTATTCCTCTCTACTGAACTCTTTCATAATTTTCATATTTATTTTGGAGCCTTTTTATTTTTGTGCCCAAAAAACTATTTAACTTGATCACTCAATCTCTCTCTCTCTCTCTCTCTCTCTCTCTCTCTCTCTCTCTCTATATATATATATATATATATATATATATATATATATATATAATATACAACACACTCACACCATAGGCATATAATCTTTTGCATGTGGATGTATTTGTTGATTTCTGATTTCTCAAATTCACCTGTAACTTTTAGAGACCCTATTCCTTTGTTATACTTTTATACTTTTATATCTTTCTGTTTCTTTAAAAATAATATTTATATGCATTTTGTATTATACACATGTTAATTTCATAAATGAAGTTTTTGAATCTGCCTAAACTGAGTTATCTGAAATTCTATTTCTAGATATCAGAAGTTTCAGAAACAAATGGCTACTCCAATGCTTCTTTTTCTTCACAAATTTATACCTTTTCATTTTTAATAGCCTTCAAGGATACATTTGAATTTCTTATGCATTAATCCATATACTTACAAATTAATTTTATATTGTTTCCAAAAATTTTAGATGTTCTATATTGGGGCTGTTTCTTATATGTACAGCATGTCATATTGATAGAATTGCAAGACTTAGAGTAACATTTATTTTGATGTTAACAAATGTCTATATTCCTAGAACACACACAATTTGGTCAAGATATATTTTAAAATATATTAATGGAGCTAGATTATTAATGTTTTATTAGGATTATTATTTCTATTTCCATGAATTAGACTGGTATATTATATTCTTCATTTTTCATCTCTATATTATAATAGTTTCATAATTGAATTACAAAATGCCATGTCTTTTTATATATTTAGAACTATGTACCAAAGATAGAAATTATGTGTTTGGTATAGGTTGCATCTAGAATGACCTCCAATGGCCCATGTGTCAAATGTTTAGTCCTCAGTTTAGTGCGATTAGGATGTGAGGGGACCTTTAGGAGGTAGTGCCTAGTGAGAGGCTTTAGATCATTGGGGGCATATCCTTGAAGGGATTTTGGGGTCCTAGTCTTTCTCTGGTTTTTTTCACTTCTTCACCAAGAGTTGTGCACTTTTGTTCCACTACACATTCCTATCCAAGTATCTCATCATAAGCCCAAAGCAATGGGACCAAACAATTATGAACAGTACTTCTAAAATGTTTAGGAAAGGGCAGTATGTGAAGCTGTAGTAATGAAACTGGGTTCTCAGAAAGCTGCAGTGTAATGGCCAGGATGGAAGAGATGCCCGCAATATGGAACACCGTTTATAAAAAGCTATAAGCAATATGCAAAGCTAGCCCAAGAAAGAAGCCATATGGGCTACAACCAGCAAAACCATAGGTATGGGGCTGCTCAAATCCTTGGGAGCTCACATCCCACTATATTTTACCCTGGATGCTAGACATGTAGCTGTAGGATTTATCCTGTTGGATTTTGGGCTTGTCTTGGTATGATCCATCTGTGATATTATTTTGTTCCTCTCTTTTGAAATAGCAATGTTTACTCTGAGCCTATTCCACAATTATACCTGGGAAATTTATAAATTACATTGTTTTGTTTTATTTACTTTTACAGAAGTTCATAGCTGAGTTTGCCTTGAGTCTCAAAAGACTCTGCACCATGTATAGGCAGAAGGAAGAGAAGTTGTGCTCCATTTGTGTACGATGTGTCAAAATGCATTCTACGGTCATGTATAACTAATTAGAATAAATAGATGATAGATAGATAGAAAGATAGATAAACAAAGAAAAGTTAGGTTGTGATCTCTCAAGCAATGCTGAAAGAGTTAAGAATTTGGGGACTTCTGGAGATGGAGTAGATGAATTTTGTGATCTGAAATTGATACAAACTTTAGGGATCAAGGATGCTCAATCTAGAATGTCCCCCAAACACCTTTGTGTTAAAGGCTTTGTTCCTAGATGGGTCCTGTTGAGAGGAGCTGAAAACTAAGAGGGAGGGGCTAGTAAAAGGTCTTCAGGTCATTCAGGGAGTCTTTTCAAAGGAGATTGTAGAATCCCAGTCCCTTTTGTCTTTTTTTCCCTTGTCAATAATGAGATGAGAAACTTTGCTCAATCATGTGTTTCCATGATGATCCCACAGCATATGTCCAAAGCATTAGAGCCAAATGACTATTTACTGAAACCTCTAAAACTCTGAACCAAAATAAACCTATCTCTTTATAAACCAATAATCTCAGGTAATTGTTACAGTAATGGAAATCTGAATAATACTATGGTCTTTAAAATTTGGTAAACCTAGAGGGTTTTGTTTGTTAAGGTCCTTTATTAAAAGAAAGCTTGTTAAACTTTATTAAAAGAAAGTTTATTCACTTTTTTCTTTGATTACTATATATATATATATATATATATATATATATATATATATATCTTCAAAAAATTCATACATCTCTTGGGCTGGGGATGTGGCTCAAGCGGTAACACGCTTGCCTGGCATGCGCTAGGCCCTGGGTTCTATCCTCAGTATGACATAAAAATAAAATAAAGATGTTGTGTCTACCTAAAACTGAAAAATAAATATTAAAAAATTCTCTCTCTCTCTCTCTCTCTCTCTCTCTCTCTCTCTCTCTCTCTCTCTCTTCTATCTCTCTCTCTCTCTCTCTCCTTAAAAAAATTCATACATCTCATGTGTAGTTTCAAACATATTGCCAAAAGTTCTCATAGTTTTATCCTATTAATTTAAGTATCTATGATCTATTTATATCTATGCTTGTTGTTTATATTTATTTTGGTATTTGTTGATTCTCCTTTTTTAATCAATATTTCAAAATGTGTATCTACTTTATTAATACTTTTTTTCTTTGTGGTGCTGGGGATCAAACACAGGTCCTTGTACATATTAGGCAAGTGGCCCAAGTTTTTGTTGTTGTTGTTGTTTTGCTTTGTTTTGTTTTGTTTTGTTTTGTTTTTGTAAACCATTTTATGGATGCCTGTTCTCACTTTAATCACTTTTTATTTTCTCTTTCATCCAATTTACCATGATATTTTCCTAACTCCATAATTTGGGTGATTAAGTCCCTTTTTTCTAAAACTTAGTTTTTATTGCAATTGCATCATTAAAAATAATGTATGCCCTTCTAAGCATGATTTTAATTTCTACAAATTTTGATATTGTTTTTGCTATTTTGAAACTATATTTTCCTTATTTCTTGTATATTTCTTTTATAGGAGTTTTGTTTCCTAATGAATAACAGTGACTTTGTTATATTTTTATTTTTGATTTATAATGTCTATTGCATTATGATCAAAAATGATATTTATTACTAGTTGAGACTTGATTTATGGCCTAATATATGGTTAATATTTATAAGAGCTTCATATGTGGGCTGGGGTTGTGGCTCAGAGTTAGAGCACTCACCTACCATGTGTGAGGCACTGGGTTAAATACTCAGCACCACATAAAAACAAAATAAAGATAGTGTGTCCACCTATAACTAAAAATAAAATATTTTTATAAAACTTTCATATGTGCTTCAAAAAAAGTATACTTCCTTATTGTTGGATATAAGATTCTATGTATATCCATTAAATCAAGCTTTTCACATCCTTAAGATTTGCATTTTGGGGGGGTGGGGATAACAGGGATTGAACTCAGGGGCACTCAACCACTGAGCCACATCCCCAGCCCTGTTTTGTATTTTACTAGGCACAGGGTCTCACTGAGTTGCTTAGCAGCTCACTAAATTGCTGAGGCTGGCTTTGAACTCATGATCCTCCTGCCTCAGCCTCCCGAGCCACTGGGATTACAGGTGTGCACCATAATGCCCAACCAAGTTTTAATAAATGACATATAAGTTCATCTTGTTTTTTTTATATACCTGATGATATTTTCTTTTACATGCCAGTATATATTCTTTCAGACATATTCACCGATGACCTATTTTTATTTATTTTTCCAATCTGATTTTGTCCTAATACTTCCCCATGCTTACTATTGGATAGAAGAATCTTTGTTCAGCCTTTCTTTCCTCTTCCCTCAGTTTATAACCGTTTTGAAATCCTCCAAATCTTTTTGTTGTTCACCTTAAATTTTTAACACACATACATTAACTGAAAAATTAAAGTTGTTGAGACATTTATATTTTTCACAATAATATATGCCTTTTAAAACTAGTTAATTCTGATAAGAGCCCTCCTTTAACCCATTCTAGTTTCTATGTTCTTCTGAAGCTATTAGATATGTTGTAGTTTCCTAATGTATGTTCACTGTCTATTAATTATCTTTCATATTCTACATAATTTTATCTTTATATGGAGTTTTCTGGGTCATTGTCTAGTATCGACCTTCTGGGTCAATAATTATCTCCTCAGGTTTGTTTAACCTGCTTTTTAGCTAGTCTGCTTAACTTCCTTTTAAATATTCTATGTAGTATTTTTTAAATCTATCATTGTTCATGATACTTCTTTATTATGATTATTCTTTATTGTTTACATTATTAAATTTTTATTAAAATGTACTAGTTTAAAGATTTTTCATATTATTGTATTAAGTCCTGTTCTTATGTTTATCCTCCTATTGTGACAGCTGAGTATCACTAAAGATGTATCATTGTTATGTGCGTTTGTGTAATGTTTTGTTTCTTTGTGATTAAATTATTTTCTTTAGGAGTTTTTTCTTTTTAGAAATTTTATACTAATTTAGTGTTTTTTCTTCCAGATGACCTAGGAGTACATATGTATAGACCAGTATTTATCTACATGTATTTATTTATTTATTTGTGATTTCCAGAATTATTAATTTTCATATTCGCTTTAAGCTGTACATCTGCAACACCCCAACACTATATTGATAGTGATCTCAGCCTGGTGAAGTAGCTTTCGTTATGTTCTGAAAATAAACATAAGGCCTATGTAACAGTGGCTTCATCCACCATCTCTGTTGACAGCCACAGCCGAAAGGGGCCCCAGCAAACTTCCAGCTGCCAGCAAACTTCCAGCTGCCAGCTGATGATTGGCTCACAGCTGCCCCAGCAAACTTCTATCTGCCAACAGATTGGCTCCTCTGCGGTGATGTTCATTGGGCTGTTTCCCTGCCCTTTCAGGCCACGGAGCTGCTCATTGGGGGACTTTTTTGGCTCTGCCCACGCAACCCAGCCAATCGGCCTCAAGAACAGGAGGAGTGGGGTAGGTGGCTAAGGAAAGCAGCTCACATAATGGTGATCAAGAAGCAAAGTGAGAGATTCCATCTCCAGATATAAAATATATATTCCATAGCCATGCTCCTAATTAACCATTTCCTCCAGCCTCACCCCACCTGCCTCTAGTTACCACTCAATTAATCCCATTAGTGATTAATTCACTGATTGCGTTAAGGCTCTCAAAATCCAATTATTTCTCCTCTGATACATTTTTGCATTCTCACATGTAAGTTTTAGGGGGAAATCTCATATGCAAACCATAACATGGATTAATTTAATTTCATTTTTAAATCATTCTATTTTTGCCTTCTAGAACTTCTTTTTACAAAAATAGGGTCTACTATGTCAAAGAGCTATGGCTATATTCTAAGTTAATCTCTTATTATGTTTATTCTCCTATTGCTTTTATCCTGACATTAAAATTGAAATTTATTTTTTCAAATTGGAAGTAAAAAGTTGGCCCTAATCTCCATCTCATGGGATCGGGCTCCAAATTCCTTAATAGAACACCTATATCACAAGAGTTAAAATCAAGAATCAACAAATGGGACATATTCAAACTAAAAAGTTTTTTCTCAGCAAGAGAAATAATAAGTGAGGTAAATAGGGAGCCTACATCCTGGGAACAAATTTTTACCCCTCACACTTCAGATAGAGCACTAATCTCCAGAGTATACAAAGAACTCAAAAAGTTAAACAACAAAAAAACAAATAACCCAATCAACAAATGGGCCAAAGATCTAAACAGACACTTCACAGAGGAGCATATACAATCAATCAACAAATACATGAAAAAATGCTCACCATCTCTAGCAATCAAAGAAATGCAAATTAAAACCACTCTAAGATACCATCTCACTCCAGTAAGAATGTCAGCCATTATGAAGTCAAACAATAACAAGTGCTGGCAAGGATGTGGGGAAAAGGGTACACTTGTACATTGCTGGTGGGACTGCAAATTGGAGGAGCCAATATGGAAAGCAGTATGGAGATTCCTTGGTAAGCTGGGAATGGAACCACCATTTGACCCAGCTATTCCCCTTCTCGGACTATACCCAAAAGACCTAAAAAGAGCATACTACAGGGACATCAATGTTCATAGCAGCACAATTCACAATAGCTAGACTGTGGAACCAACCCAGATGCTCTTCAAAAGATGAATGGATAAAAAAATGTGGCATTTATACACAATGGAATATTAATCAGCACTAAAAAATAACAAAATCATGGCATTTGCAGAGAAAGGGATGGCACTAGAGCAGATTATGCTAAGCAAAGTTAGTCAATCCCTAAAAAACAAATGCCGAATGTCTTCTCTGATATAAGGGAGGTGACTCAAAACAGTAGGAAGGAAGAGCACGAGAAGAAGATTACCACGAAACAAGGAAAAGAGGAGGGAGGGAAAGGGAGGGAGAAGGGAAATTGCACAGAAGATGGAAGGAGATCCTCATGGGTTCACAAAATACATATATGATGATATGAAGGGGAAGAGAAGAAAAAAGAGAGAGGGGGAGAGAGAGAGAGAGAGATAAGTGTCACAGTAGAATGGGTAGAGAATAGTGATTGGAGGGGAGGGGAGGGGAGGGGAGAGGGATAGGGAGAGCAGTAGAATACAACTGACACTAGGATTGCTGTATGTATACACATGGATGTCTAACCAATGTGATCCTGCAATCTGTACATGTGGAAAAATGAGAATTCATATCCTATTTGAATCAAATGTATGATATGTCAAGATCATTGTATTGTCTTGAGCAACTAATTAAAAAAGGAAGAAAAGTGACCACAACACCCAGAGGGACCAAGAGATCTTTATTGTGGCAGTGTCTAATAGACAGGAGAAAGAGGAGAAGAGAGAGAGAGAGAGAGAGAGAGAGAGAGAGAGAGAGAGAGAGAGAGAGAAGAGAGAGAGAGAGAGAGAGAGAGAGAGAGAGAGAGAGAGAGAGAAAAGAAAAAAGAAAGAGGCAGAGAGCAAAGCAAGAGAGAGAGATGAGTGAGACAGAGAGAGGAGAGACTGATAGAGTGAGGAGAGGGGGGGGAGTGAGACAGAGGGGGGGTAGCCTAGCAGAGGAGAGTTTTTATAGCCAAAAATCTAATGGGGCCTCTGGGTCTGCAAGCTGCCTTGTTGGTGTACAGCAATTGGATCATAAAGTAGTTGCTGAGGGTATCATCTTCTGCCCTCAGGCAGACCGGGCAGGGGCCAGATGTGGGTTTCCATTTCACCAGATGGGTGGGGGTCCAGTGTTCAGCCTTGAGTGGGGTTCAGTGTTCAGACTTGAGGTAAACAAGCAATAAGGAATGAGATGGATGAGTGTGTCGAGCGTTCATCCCACCCTGCAGCTAACAATTGTTCAGCATGCTCCACAACTAACATTCCTCCCTTTTTGTTTTTCTAAGTGGCATGGGGACAGTGTAATTATATCTGGCTACTTCCTGCTGACAGGGGAGCAACATGGGGCCTACCTGGGAGAGCAGGGGAATGTTTGGGGACAGGCTTGGGTATACCAAGGTACCTAGAGATAAAATCCAGTGGCTATAGACAGTTATCTCTGAAGGGGCAAAGTCCATACAGGTTCCTTGAAGCCATAGGTTGTCAATGGCATCAAACCATTCCTGAGCCGTGGAGATTCTTTATATCAGCCATTGGTCCTGTTGTAGGGACTCTAGGAAATATTGGAAGCAGCTTGGTTGAATCTAGTAATGTTAAGGTTTATGGCCTGATTGCAGCCAATGGAGGAGCAATCACCTTGACCCATAAACCGAGAGTGGTGCCATTCTGGTGCCATATCACTTGGATGTAGATGCTCCATCTGTGGGTTGGGATAGAAGTTTGAGAGAGATTAATGATTAGTAAAAGGAGAGTGTTGGTGAGAAATCTTGAGTTTGGTGGGCCCCAGCATGGTGGAAGTCAGGACTGGACATTTGGAAAAGGTGCTTTTTTAAGGCTGAAGACATGGTACCTGGGGAAGTGGCCCAAATGCTTGGCTGCCATTGAGGTAGTAAATATGACTGTATGGGGTACTGTCCAGCAAGGTTCCAATGATTGAGGATACAGTTCCTGAAGTAATACTGCATCACCCACTTGAAGAGGGTCTAATTCAGTTTGTGGTTGTGCTGGGATTGAGGCAATCAATGGCATGGAAGGCACTGGTCTGTGTGTTCCCTTAGGAGTTTGCATAGAAGTGTGTGATAGGGCAGGTGGGACACAAGGGGAGGAGTAGTAATTGGAAAGCTTTGGTTGATTAAGAAAGGGCACCCATAGAGTTGCTCAAAGTGGTTACAGCCTGAGGGAGCTCTTGGGGTTGCCCAAATTCGGGTGAGGATCAATGACAGGAGACTGAGCTAAGAGAGCCTGAGTTCAATAGTAAGTTTAGTGAGATGATCCTTGAGAATGCTGTTAGCCCTATGAACCTTACCCAAGGATTGGGGTTGGTAGGGGATGTGGAGCCCCAAAATAATGTTGAGGCCTTTGGAGACTAGTTGAACAACCTGACAAGTGAAGGACTGACTGTTGTCTGATTGGATGGAGGCAGGAAGTTCGAACCTGGGAATAATCTGCTCAATGAGGATGGAGGTGATAGTGTTAGCGATTTCCCTGGAGGTAGGGAAGGCATCTATTAAACGTGAAAATGTATCAATCAAAGTAAGTAGGAAGTGAATCTTTTTGTGCCTAGGCATGTAAGTAAAGTCTAACTGCCAGTCTTCACCTGGCTGGTGGCTCTTCATATGATGTGTGGGGAGTTTAGTTTTGATGCCTCTTTGTGGGGATACTATAGAGCTGACAGAACAAGTGGAGTGGACCTGCTAGGAAGTAAAAGAGGGGTTATAATAACTGGAAAAGGGTTCAGAGAGGTTTTAGGTGGGGGGAGAGTCTCTGGAGCTGGAGGAGTTGGTCATGAGTCATATGTCTCCATCTTGGGAATCAGGGGCTGGTAATCTTGAAGAAATAGTTGATTGACCAAATGGTTGGTGAATTTGTGTATCTGATCTTGTGGGAACTTTTGTGGACAATTTAATAGAATGGTCCTATTAGGAGAAACATAAAGAAGACATAGGAGTCCTGTGAGGCGGAGAAGCCAAGACCATACTTGACTGAATATTCCACACAAATACTGTTAGCTAGTTGATGTCTCCTCTTTTCTAGCTGTTATTGTCCTTCATTACCTCCAAGAATGACTGTGCTTTGGTTTAACTGTTCTTGGTAGGTGTTAAAGATCAAGCTGGTCAAAATTGACTTTGCTTCTGTCTATTGTTAAGAGTCAGCTGTGTTCCCATAGGGGTCACTCATGGAGGAACTTGAGAGCAGCTTCTTAGTTCTGATAGTGCCATTTATGCTAGGATGGGTCCAGGTCTTGCTTGACCATGTGGCTTCCCTTAGAAACATCAGGGATGTCTCCTTTTTCCAGTGACCCTCCTATTCACAGCAAGTGCACTGATTGGCTTTTCATTCTCCAGTGGTCTCATTAATCTTCCTAATTGGAAGATTGTGTGGCCCAGAGCTGCAAAACTCTAGAGAAGTTCCCTGTTCACTGGATTCCAATTGACTCAGAGGGTAAGAACCAAATATTGGTTTTCTTGGCATTTTAATTTAATTTAAATTTTGATCTTAAGCATCCAGCAAGTCAGTCTCACCAGTCTTAAATTAAGAGTAATGGGCTTTAATTAAAGTATGGCCTACTTTGGAGTCATTCGGACATGTAGTAAAATAGGAGGTAGAGCCTTATCTCAGGTAAGGTAGGGTTCTTTATAAATCTTAGGTAAAGTGTTCTAGTATTAAAGCTGATCTTTGTTTCTTAAATATAATTTTATAAATTTACATATATTTTTGCTCAAAGTCACGTGAATATTTGCTAACAAAATATGATATTCCATTTAAATTGTACCCCAGTGTATAGTAATTTATATTAATCTTATTGATAATGGGTACATTTATAGAACATTAAATGATATAAATAAATCTCCAATATGTTATTTTTATAAGCCTAAAATTACCATACAACATTTTGGATAACACCAGCTTGATATAATTCTGTTTTAAAGCTTCTACTTAAAGACTTGTATACCTGGAAAATATGAGCACATTTAATATACAAAGAAGATTAATAGTACCACAATTACATTGATGTTTTTATGTTAATCAAGCTTAGCTCTTAAAGTGTAGGGCATGATGTAACATGTGGGGCATGTTGCATCAGAAAGGAGGAAACCTAGCTTGATGTAGGGCATGCAACATGTGGGGCATGTTGCATCAGAAAAGAGGAAACCTAACTTGCTATCCACTTCCTGGGTAGCAAGATACATATGACTAAGATAGCGCCTGGCAATCTGCCAGAAGTGTTGCTGTGGGGTTATGAAAAATCAGACCACCTCTAGGATAGGCTCAGAACCCTTCCGCCCTCGTGGACATCTCATGTCTCCTATTACTGCCTGTAGGATGGGTGTACGTGTGAACTCTCTCCACCCTGCTGACCTTTATCCTGATTGGATCCTGTATATTATATTAGCTGTGTGTGTTTTCTCAATAAACTAAGATCCTGCTTTGAGGGGTCTCTCTGATGTGTCTGATTGTCCTCTGGCAAGGGAGGGAGGGCTGGGTGCAGGTACTCAGTCAACACTTTCCTTTCTTGGTTCATCCTGGTTGGGGCGTGCTCTCCCAATCTCTGCTGCAGATCAGGAGGGAATGGGGGGGGGCTAAAAACATCAACATTAAAGAAATAATATATTGAATTATTTCAAAATAAAAGTTGGTGTTTAACCATAGTTGTATAATTCTTAATTCCTTCAAGATTACTTTCTCAAAAAACTTTCATACATAGCCAAATTACACAGACTTTCTTTATCACTTACTTAGACTCTAATATTTACTTAATCATATAGACTTTTATCCCCAAACACCTTTTTTTTTCTTTTATTAAATATTGTTTCCATACCTAGAACGTTCTAATTTATCTTTCCCATATGTTAACCCCTTCATTATTCACATTTTGAAACAATCCTTGTAAATTTCTGAATTTAGGCAAATTATTTCATTTTAATAAGAAATATTTTGTTATTTACAGTACACAATTAATCACATACGTTTACCATTTCATGAAAACATAAACAATATTTAAGTATATAGAATTATACTTTTGTAGGGACAAACAAGGCAAGGCACTGTAGATAGGAGGAAACAGTTTTATTTGGCTGCAGGTAGGCTCAGAGGGCACAGTTTCTGCTGTAATAAATCAATCCCCTGAACTCTGAGTTCAGGTAGTTTCGGAATTTTATACCCAGCGTGTAAGGGGAGGGGCTCAGAGTTTCACAGTCTGCAGAAGTTCACATAAAAGTAGGTTTTTTCACTGTTTTGAGTAAGTTAACCCTTCAAGGACAACACTTGAGAAGGGGAGAGCTTTTCTTTCCCCCTTACTTTCCTCCCTCGCCAGCTGTTACCATGGAACCCAGTTGGTATCTTATCTTAGAAATGTCAACAACACTGTGAAGCCCTAACTGAAGGCTAGAGTCATTGTTTACATATATTTGTGTAAAACTAGAAAGGGAGTGACTAGCATCTAGAGTGCTTATTTTTTTTCTAGCCAGTGGCCAAGTAAAACAGGGCAACAGGAAAATAGGAAGTTTATCTACATTGAATTCTTTTGCAGACTCTTTTGCTGACAATCCTCAAATCAGCCATAGTGAAGATTTCTGGAGAAGGTCAGTTAAGTCTTTCTGTGGGTCTGGATAGGGAGGGGTAAGACCATAATGTGGGGCTGAGAGCAGCTTGGGTGGATTTTAGAATAAGGAAGGAGATGCAAAAGAATAATGGAAAAGGGGTTTGGGATGTTCCCTAGCAAGGAAATCTTGAGCAGTATGACAGGTAGTGTAGAGGAGAGGATGGGAGTGAATATCCCAAGAAGCCTGTAAGGGACTTTAAATTCTTAGTAACCTTGTTTTCAGTTGTGACAAAGAAACTTTAGAGGCCATTTTCACCAGATCTCACATAGGGGTCTGAGGGCCCTCCTCAGCTCCTTTGAGCTTTGGGTTAGCTGGTAAGAGGGCCTGGTGGGACTGGGTGTGGTCACTGACAGAAGAAGAGAGGAGTCAGTGGGTGGAGGGATACCTTCAGTACCTGCTATTTTATGCAAGGGGGGGCAATGTTCTGAGGAAGGGCAGTGGTGTACGTTTTTGGATCTAGTTGTTGGAGGAGATAATGGAGGTTGTGGAGGTGGGGTAGATGGTGGAGGGCTGGGGCAGAAGATTGAGAGTGAGAACCTATTTGAGCTGGGCGATAGAATGCTGGTTCATCAGCAGGGTCAAAAGTATTGTGTAAGTCCGGAGGAGAAGAAAGTTGGAGATCAGTGGTTGGGGGGTGTGATTTGCAAGCTAGAAGAATTTGTAGAGGTTTGCAAGAGGTGGAGAGAGTAGGATTGGATTAGAGCAAGAAGAAAGCTTGGATATAGGGGATCTCTACCCATTTTTTTAAATGCTCACAGTAGTTGTAATGATCCCTTAGAATAGAGGGCATCCCTTACAAAAGGGGGCTATTTGCTTTGACTATCTAGGGGATAAGTGGACCAATACTGGGTGCTATATTTGATAAATTTTGGGGTTTAACATCTGGTGTCAAGGAGAGGGTTTTGAGGTTGGCTAAAAGAAATTGTAAGGGAGAGTTGGCTGACAGACAGGACGTATTACCCATGTCACAAACATAGTATAAGGGGAGGGGGAAGGAGTTGATTTATTGGAAAAGGTGCATCCCCTCTAGAGCCAAAATCAGACAGTGCCCAGTGGCAGGTTTAAGCTGCAGAGATTGGTCATCACCAATTTCTGACAGTCAAAGCTCCCATCCTGGACAGGGCCAGAGCCATGGGAGACCTTGGCTAAGGTTTTGTGGGGCCCCTCCTGGAGGGGCCAGTAACTCCCAGGGCCAGAGAAAGGAGAGAAGAAGGGAAGGGTAAACATATCTCTAGTGGTCAAGTCTTAAATGTGAGAGGACTTTATGAGGGACATTGTGACCCTGAAGGCCTGGGTGGGGTGTGATTTTTAGTTCTTCATTATGTGTTCCCATTATGTGTTACATAGTCCTTTGAAGGTAACATATAAAGTCTATGCCGGGGAAGGGGAAGGAAAATAATTTTGGACCCAAGAGTCGAATCTGAAGGAGGAGGGAGTCCCTGAAGACCACCATGGCCTTGAAGGCTGTGGTGGGGTGTTTTCCTCCCCACAAGTGTGTGAAGAGGTTTGCTGGATAATCAAGTGTCAAATCTTCCTGAGACCACTATTGGGTTTAGGACTCCAAGAAGGGGAAACTTACCAATCAAAGGCCAGTGGTGGATGTAATTCTAACGTTTGAGAAAATGGGTTCAGGCCACCCAGTGAGTGTCACTTCGAAAGGAAGAGGAACCCAAAAGGTGGGTTTCACCCTCTTCCTGTGTTTCAGCACCAGATGAAAGGAAAGTGACCACAACACTCGGAGTGACCAAGAGATCTTTATTGCAGTGGTGTCTGATCAACAGGAGAAAGAGAAGGAGGGAGAGAGATGAGAGAGAGAGAGAGAGAGAGAGAGAGAGAGAGAGAGAGAGAGAGAGAGAGAAAATAAAGAGAGAGGGGGAATAGCTAACATTCAAGTATTAGAGTTTGAAAGAGCCCTTTTCCTTATTTTCCCATCATTTTCTGAACATTTTAGAATTGAAATCTTTGTAAAACACATGACACTCAAAATATTACTTTAATTATTATTATTATAGTTTATATAAAAAAATTTCTATTAATGGATGCATAAAGTAGTTAGACTTACATACTCAGTTATGGCTTTGCCAGAAGACCATACTTTCCCCTTAAAGGAGCAGACGACTTTATAATTTATAGAGGGCCAAAAGAGAAAACCTGCTTTCTGTATACATGCTCACTCCTAAGGTAAGATTAGAGGAAATACCAGGGATGTGTAAGCTCTGTGTATTAAAACTTAATAATAAAATTAAGCTATTTGTCCTTCTCTAGAAAGGAATAAGTCAGAATACAGATAATTATAGTTGTCTCCACTATGAAGGAAAATTAAAGAATGGCCCTCACCTAATAACAGTAAATGAAAAAAAAGAAATTTTTATAATCTACATCAAAATTTCCTCCAATATGTCATCCCTTTGTATTCTGTGACTAAATATATCCAGTCTGAACCTATCTTAATCAAAGAAACACTACATTACATTAAAAATGTCACTAAGATATAGAAAAACATAGTAGAAGTCAAGAAACATGTAGCCTGCTCCTGCACCATTCTCTTATTGTTAATGTTTCAATTTCCCTCAATATAAGGGTAAAGATAGACTTGTTGATAGAAATAGTAATTAGAAACACTAGATAAGTTTTTCTCAATGGCAAGGAGTAGGCACAACTTTCTAGGAAGAGAAATAACTTGTTTATTCAATAATAGGTAGCATATCCTTAAAAATCCCCCCCCATGAAAGAAATAGAATACTGGAATAGGTTTACACTCATTTACTGAAAAACAACAAGTTAAAGGTATTCCCACAATAAGAACTCCCAGTCCAGATGGCTTTACTAGCAAATTTTAAAACATTTCAGTACCAAATAATTATAATATTAGCTAAGCTCTTTCAAAATGAAAAAAAAAAGTTTCCACTACTCATTTTATAAAATAGAACCATCATATCAATGTAAAGGCAATATGAGAAAGGAAAATCAAAAGCCAATTTCACTTAATAATATAAATGGAAACATCTTAAAATGTTAACAAAACAAAACCATCCATAAAACAAAAATATGATAAGCTGTATCCATACTATAATTATTATCGGATTGTAATATTGAGTCAATATAAAAAATCTGTTAATATATTAAAGCTTATTAATAAGCTTCAGTATCTTAAAAGATTAATGGAAAAATATGAATAGCTCCATGCACGAGGAAATTTTTTAGTTGTAAGTGGACACAATATCTTTTTTTATTCATTTTAACTTTGTGTGGTACTGAGGATTGAACCCCATGCATCACATGTGCTAAGCAAGCACTCTACCACTAAACCACAAACTCAGCCCCATATCATGTCATTTTTAAAGCTATTGTAGCAATAATAAAATTAATATAAATAAAGATAAGTACAACAATATAGTACCTGGAAAGAAATGGAATATTTTTTTTTAAATTTATGTAGAAACATATTATTTTGGAAAGTTATTATAAAATTATTAATAAATGGAAGTGGTTACACTATTTTTGTATAGGAAAATATGCTATAATGAAAATGTAAATTCTCAAAAAAATATTCATAATTCACTGTGATTTCATCATGAAACTTGGCAGTTATTCTAAAATTCATATGAACAAACTTAGGACATTGAAAGCCATGTTTATTTTTAAAAAGATAACTGTAGGTTGACAGTGTGCTCTCAGACATCATTTCAAACATGAAGTGATAGTCCAATACATAATTGGATAGACTATACTGCCAAAAATATGCATGCATGTCTATAAGCTTTACAAGATATATTTGGCATTAGAGATTAGTAGGAAAGGTATTTTCCAAGACAGACTCACCATTTAATTACAAGAAAATTATTTAGTCAGACATAACGGCAAAAGTATACCAAAGAGGAAACTAAGTGTACATAGAGTTTCTGTGAAGTATTGCTTAAAATTTCATATTAACCTACAATTGTCTCAATAAAAGTTTTAATTAGAAGTAGAAGATAATACTTATATAAGTATGGTGTTATACTTTTGATATAAGGTGTTCCTATAAAGCTCCTGAATTAATGCAGGAATGTTCAAAAGGTGAAACCCTAGGTTACGAGAACTATAACTGTTCAGTCCATCCTACCTTGAATAGTCTAGCAGGGTGTTGTTAACTGCAGGTATGTGGGCTTTGCTGGAGGAGGTATGTCACTGGTGTTTCCTGTGACCCTTCTTCCATTACTTCTCTCTGCTTTCTTGTGGTAGGTTCTTGAGCAGCTTTCCTCTGATATACCCTTCTGCTATATTGCTCTCCCTTACCTAGAGCGAACAGCAATGGAGTCAGCCCAAACTGAACTAAAACTCTGAGACCATGTGCCAAATTTACATTTATATGAAGAGTAAAAGAGAAATTGATAGAGATAGGCTGTTATCAGGAGAAAGGGAAGAAAGGTAATTGAAACAGATAAATGAGAGGAAAAATATATACAGAATAAAAAATTAAAAATAAAAGAAAAATTAAAAATAGAAGAATACACAACAAAATTGTAAAATATTATTCATGCATCCCAGACTTCGATAAACTGGTGCATGAAAAATACTTAGTTCAAATATGGTAGATATGTTAGAAAGGAGAAAAAAATCTCAATGGAAAATTGAATAATTGTTTCTGTTGGTGTTCAAAAGTTTCTCGGCTTCCTTTCTCTGTTAATTTGTACAGTTGTCTTGAGCTTGAGGTGGCTCCTGTCCAGTGGGTGCCTGATTGGCTGGGTGAGCTTATAACAATATGTCTTTAAACCTGTTTTCAAACTTAGAACCCATTGAAGCCAGCCCCTTTCACCCTGCATACTGGAAAACCTCAGGGACACTATAAGTCTACAGTATAGAAACTATATTACATCAGATCCTGACTGCTAGATAGGAAAACACACAAACAACATGAATAAACATGAATAAACAAGTGAACCAAATGAACCAAATGAACCAAGATATTTCAATAATAGAATCCATTGACAACACAGTAGAATAAATGTCAGAGACAGAGTTTAGAATGTCCATAGTTAAACCGATCTGTGAGGAACTGGGGTTGTGGCTCAGTGGTAGAGCACTCGTCTCACATGTGCGAGGTCCTGGGTTTAATCCTCAGCACCACATAAAGATTAATAAATAAAAGAAAGGTATTGTGTCCAACTACCACTAAAAATAAATATTTTAAAAAAATAAATTGATCTGTGAAATAAAGGATGGTATAAGGAATGAAATTTAAAAAAACATAAGCAATGAAATATTACTTCAATAAAGAGGCAGAGATTCTGAAAAAAAAGGCATGAATCCTTGAAATGGAAGAATCACTGAACCAAATACAAAATTAAAGTTAAATGAAAAACATCACCAACAGACTAGACCACTTGGAAGACAGACCCTCAGGCAATGAAGACAAAATATATAATCTTAGAAATAAAGTTGGCCATGCAAAGAAGATGATAAGAAACCATGAACAGAACTACCAATAATTATGCATAATGTGAAAAGAACAAATATAAGATTTATCCAAATAGATAAAGAAGCAGAGATACAACCCAAAGGAATGCACATTTTTTTTCAATGAGATAATATCAGAAAATTTCTCAACTCTAAAGAATTAAATGGAAAATTAACTAAAAAAAGGCTTACAGAATCCCAAATATACAAAATTACAGCAGACTCACACCAAGTCACATTATAAATAAAATAAAAAAAACATACAGAATAAGGATAGAATGGTAAAGGCCACAAGAGAAAAAAATCAAATTATATATAGGGGGAACCAATTAAGATCTAAGCTGATTTCTCAATGCGGACCCTCAAAAACAGGAGTTCCTGAAATAATATATTTCAAGCTCTGAAATAAAATCAATGCCAACCAAGAATTTTATATCCAGCAAATTTAAGCTTTGTATCTGAGGATGAAATGAAAACCTTCCATGATAAATAAAAGTTAAAAGAATTCACAACTAGAAAGTCTGTACTACTGAATATTCTCAACAAAATATTTTATAAGGATAAAATAAAAAAAGGAAAACAAGCAAAAGGAGGAAATACACTAAAGGAATAATTAATCAAAGGAGAAACTAAGTGAAATTAAAAGCCAGAAATAAACAAAATGACTGGAATAAATCAACCCTTAATAACAACCTTGAATGTTAATAGCCTAAACTGTTCAATAAGAAGACATATACTGGTATTTTTCATTAAAAAACAAGACCCAACAATATGCTGTCTCCAAGAGACTCACCTCATAGAAAAATCCACTGACTGAAGCAGTGAAAGAATGGGAAAAAACATACCACTCACGTGGATCAAGTACACAAGCAGGAGTTTCAAATATCATATCAGATAAAGTGGACATTAAGCCAATGTTAATCAAAAGCAATAAAGAAGAACATTTCATACTATGTAAGGGAATTATACATCAGGAAGACATAAAAACTGTATGTCCCAAACCATGGAACATCTATGTACATCAAACAAACCTCAATTTTAAGAATCAAATAGACCACAACAAAATAATACTAGGTGACTTTAATAAACCTCTCTCACTACTGGACAGACCTTCTAACAAAATAAATAAATAAACTATAGAACAAAATAAAAAATCAATAATTTACTCTTAACATACATATATGGAATATTTCATCCATCAATGAGCAAATAGACTTTCTTCTCAGGAGCACACAGATCCTTCTCTAAAATAGACTACATATTATGTCACAAAACAACTTTTAGTAAATACAAAAAAAAAAAAGTGGAGATAATACCCTGTATTCTATAGGGCAATAATGGAATGAAATCAGAATTCAGTAATAAGACTAAAAATAGATCATGGTTGCCATGGTGAATGCCTGTAATCCCAGTGACTTGGGAGGCTGAGTCAGGAAGATCACAAGTTCAATTCCAGCCTCAGCAAAAGCAAGGTGCTAAGCAACTCAGTGAGACTCTGTCTCTAGATAAAATTTTAAAAATTGGGCTGGAGATGTGGCCCCATAGTGGAATGCCCCTGAATTCAATCTTCAGTACCCACCCCCCAAAAAATAAAAGCTAATATAACATCTGGAGACTAAATAATACACTATTGAATTATGCATGGAGAGCAGAAGAAATCAAGGATTAAATTTAAAAAATACTTAAAGGTAAATGAGTATAGAGATTCAACATATCCAAATCTCTGCAACACTATGAAGACAGTACTAAGAGGATAGTTCTGCATTGAGTGCATTCATGAAAATAATAAAACGTCAACCAGTAAATGACTTAACATTACATCTCAAATCCCTTGAAAAAGAAGGGCAAATCAACACCAAAAGCAGTAGAAGACAGAAAATAATTAAAATCAGAGCTGAAATCAATGAAATTGAAACAAACAAACAAAAAAAAAATTAAAAAAATTGACAAATAAAAGGTTGGTTCTTTGAAAAAATAAATAAAATTGATAAACATCTAGGCATGCTAATGAAAAGAAAAGGAGAGAAAAGTCAAATTACATATGTGATGAAAAAGGAAATATCACAATGGACATACTGAAATATGGTAGATAATTAGAAAATATTTTGAAAATGTAAAATGTAAAATCTTAAAGACATTGACAGATTGAGAAATTTCTAGAAACATATGAACTACCCAACTGAATCAGGAGGAAATACACAATTTAAACAGATCAATTTCAAGGAATGAAATAGAAAACACCATTTAAAGCTTCCCAATCAAGAAAATCTGAGAACAAGATGAATTCTCAGCTGAGCTCTAAATTAACACTAAATACTTCTCAAATTATTCCATTAAATAGAAAAGGAAGGAACCCCTCAAAACTCATTCTATGAGGTTAATATTACCCTAATACCAAAACCAGACAAAGACACATCAAGGAAAGAAAACTTCCTAACCAATATCCTTGAAGAATATAGATGCAAAAATTCTCATTAACATTTTGATAAATTGCATATAAAACATATTAAAAAGACAGTGCACTGTGATCAAGTGGGGTTCATCCCAGGGATGCAAGTTTGGTTCAACATACAGAAACCAGTAAATATAATTCAACTCATCAAAAGACATAAAATAAAAAATCATATGATCATCTCAATAGATGCAGAAAAAGCATTTGACAAAATGCAGCACCCCTTTGTGTTCAAAATACTAGAAAATCTAGGGATAGCAGGAACATACATCTACATTATAAAACTGAACACACACAAAAAATAACCCAATCAATAAGTGGGCTAAGGAACTGAAAAGACACTTCACAGAAGAAGGAATACTATTCATCAACAAATATATGAAAAAAATGTTCAAAATCTCTAGCAATTAGAGAAATGCAAATCAAAACTACTCTAAAATTTTATGTCACTGCATTCAGAATGGCAATTATCAAGAATACATGTAACAAAAAATGTTGGCAAAGATGTGGGGGGAAAGGTACATTCACACATTGCTGGTGCAACTGTAATTTGATGCAACCATTATGGAAATGGTATGCAGATTATTTAGATAACTTGGAATGGAACCACCATTAGACCCAGCTATCCCACTGCTCAGTTTATACCCAAAGGACTTAAAATTAGCATACTACAGGTATGTAGCCACATCAATGTTTACAGCAGCTCAACTCAACTAAGTTGAGTTGCTACACACACACACACACACACACACACACACAATGGAATATTACTTAGCCTTAAAGAAGAATGAATTCATGGCAGTTGTCAGTAAGTGAATGGAGTAGGAGACTATCATGCTAAATGAAATAAGCCAATTCCCCCAAACCAAAGGTTGAATGTTTTCTCTGATATGCAGATACCAAAAAATAAAGGGGGCTAGGGAAAAACAAAATTATTTTGAATTAGCTAGAAGGGAGGGAGAGAGGCAAAGAGTATGTGGGTAGGAAGGATCATAGAATGAATCTGACATTATTACCTATGTACCTATATGACTACACCACTACTGTGATTCTACATCATATACAACCAGAAGAATGATAAATTATACTCCCTTTATGTGTAATGTGTTTCAAAGTGCTTTCTACTGTCACACAGAACTAATTAGATCAAATTTAAAAATAGAGGAAAATACCCTGAATCAATGGCATAATCCAATCTTGGACTTTGAACCCCTAGAACTCTGAGTGAAGAAAATATTTTTTTTATTTATCAAGTTAGCCTACATCAGTTATTTTGTTATAGTGATAAAAACTGATGTATAAAGCATTATATCAAGTTATATAAGCCAGTCATAAAAGTACATATAATAAAAGTTACCATATAATGTAAAAACAAATAATAATTAGAATCCAAAATGTGTGTATATACTGAAAATCAATAAAAATAAGATGAACAAGAAGACAGAAAATTAAAAAACAAACATGAACAGGTATTTCAATGATGAAACACTAACAATATTAATAAACCTTACAAGATAAAGTTGATCCAAAGAAGCTGCATACAAAACAATATAAATTATATAGTTCCATTTATATAAATTAAAAAAAAAAACTACATAATACATAATTTATTGACCCAAGCAAGTGTCCCAGACTATATAGAAAAATAAGGTAACAATGATTATAAAATTTGTGCTTATTAAAAATTTAGTTTTATTCACATCTGAAAGAGAGTGTGATTAAGAAGAAATACACTGCAGGTTTTAGTAGTCTCTCTCTCTCTCTCTCTCTCTCTCTCTCTCTCTATATATATATATATATATATATATATATATATATATATATATCATCCATCTATCTATTTATCTATCAATTCATCCATTTATATCTACATCTGTATATGTATGCATATATATATATGCAGATAGATAGATGGATATATAGACATATAAAGAGAATTATTTAGATATAGACATAGATACGTAGATGGGTATATAGAGAGACTCTTAAAATGGTACGTATGGCATATAGAATTAAAGATAGAAACCACTTCAATTGGCTATATAACCATAGCAAAAAAGCAGAAAAATCATTATCCTGGTTCTAAGGAGCTACAAACTGTATGTGAAAGTATAAGAATCTCCTTAGAAACAAAATTAGTAAACACAATATTTAGGAGAACACCTTGCACTGTTATAAGCAGAGGGATAAGATTCTCTATATTGATAATGAATACTTAAATTATAAGGAAGTGGCCACTCCAAAAAATCTGCTATGGAATACAAATTGAAAAGGGTTAGAATGGAGTATTGAGGAATTATAAATTTGAGGTCTAAAATTGGCACAGAATATTAAATTTTATGGATTTACATGGCTATGAAGTGATTCAATCTCTAATGAAGACAAATTGTTACTCCATATCAAAATAACATTCTGTAAGATTTGAGGTTTTCACATGTATGTAATGTGTCTGCATGTGAGCATTCATGTTTAATTTGAATTCATTAAATTATATAATATTCTACAGCTATATTGTGAATTTAATCATTTTCAAGTTATTCTTACATGTTTTAAATAAATTACTGAGTTTCAAAAAAAACCTCCCATGAACATGTGTAGATGGAATGGACAGATATGTCAGTTATTATCTTACAATCTTCTTAGACAATCTGAAACACCAGAATTCCTAGAAGTGATAGACATATACAGTGAAACACACACATACATACAAATCATGTGGTGCTGCAAAAGGTCTTAAATCAATTTCTCAAACTTCCGTTCTAAGAGCCAAGGAAAACAAACACAATGGAAGCACAATGAAGAAAATAAAGTTGAGAGTGAAATAAATAAAACAATAAAAAATTAAAGAGGGACTATTACTACCAATCTTATGAAATAAAAAGCATTATAAAGGAATAAAATAAGAAAATACATCAATAAGTTAGATCATTTGAATAAAGTGGACAAATTCCTAGAAAGACACAAGCAATTGAAACTGACTCAAGAAGAAATGGAAAATCAAATAGATATATAATAAATGAAAATATTTAATTAGATATTGAGTAACTCCAAAAATTCCAGGCCCAGATAAATTCATTAACAATTTTTCCAAGCATTACAAGAATTAGCACTAATCCTTCTTAAACCCTTCCAAAAAGTAGAAGTGGAGGTATCACCTCTAATTCATTCTATGAAGCCAATATTACCCAGATACCCAAACTAAATAAGTATACTACTAAAAAAAGTAAAATAGAAACCAACATACCCTATCAATACATATGCAAAAATTCTCAAACAAATACTAGCAATCCATATATATATATATATATATATATATATATATATATATAATGGAATATATAAAATGGATTATAAAACATTATACCTTATGAGCAAATGGGATTTATTCTCGAAATGCAAGGTTATCTAACAATTAAAAATCAAATCAACCTAATACGCCTACTCAGTGTGTTTGTAGTGCTGTTACAAAATTAATTCATGAAAAACAGAAAAATATTTTTCACACTTCTAAAGGCTAGGAGTTCAAGATCAAGGCATTAGCATATGGAATCTGATGAGGGCTGACCTTTGCTTCCAAGATGGTGATTTGTTGCTACATACTCTGGAGAGGATGAAAATAGTATATTTGTATAGTGGAAGAGATGAGAAGAATGGAAGGACAAGAAAGTGCTTCCTTCAAACTTGAACCCTTTTATTAAGGGTGTTAATATCATTCATCAGTGTTTAGGCATTATGAATGAATGACTACCCTAAAAACTACACCACTTAGTATTGCTGCATTGAGGATAAAGTTCCAATGTGAATTTTGGAGAAGACAAAATATCCAAAATGTACTTTTTGCCACATAAGCAGTATAAAAATCAAAACCAAATAATTGTGTGCTAGAAAAATATTTGACAAAATCCAACACCCTTTGATGATAAAACACTCAAAAATCTTAGAAGGGGAACTTCCTAGGCCTAATACGAAGTATCTAGGAAAAACTCACAGCTAACATCATATCTAATCATAAATTATTGGAAGCTTTCCCTTAGGATCAAGAACAAGATAAGTTACATTAACAAATAAAGAGAATAATATATAATACATACACAGTCACACACACACACACACACACACACACACACAGAGAGAGAGAGAGAGAGAGAGAGAGAGAGAGAAATATTGTATGGTTATAAAAAGAAGAAAATATTGCCATTTTTAATAAAATGGGTGAATCTGGAAGAGATGATGTTAGAGACCTATTGTAGCAACACAAAGACAAATGACATAATCTCCTATGTGGAAGCTGAAAAAGTTGATCTCACAGAAGTAGAGACTAACATCGTAGTGATAAGAAACTGGAGAACAGAGGAGAGGATTAGGGAGATACTGACAGAAGGGACAAAAATTCAGGTAGAAGGAATAAGTTCAAGATATTTATTGTATAATATAGTGAATAAAGTTAATGACAATAGTTTACATTCTTGAACACTAAGAGATTGGATGTTAACTGTTTTCATCACAAAAAATTATAACTACATGAGATTATTTATAAGTAAATTAGTTAAATTTAGTCTTTCCATTGTGTGTATTCCCAAACATAATATACATAACAAGTACAATTGTATAGGTCAATTTAAAAAAATATATAAATGACAAGACTAGGATGCCCAATTTACCACTGCCACTCCACATTGTACTGAAAGTTATAGCCAGACAATTAGGAAATTAAATGAAGTCAAAGGTATTCAGACTGAAAAATAAGAAATAAAACTCCTTCCAGTCACAGATGACATGACCTTATATATAGAAACTCCTAGGGAAACTATAAAATATTTTGAGCCACTAAATATGTTCAGCAAAAGTATAGTATACAAGATGAATATAGCACATCTATTGTGTATCTAGAATGAATTATCTGAAAATTAAATATAAGCAAATAACTACCTTTTAATAGCATCAATATAATAAAATATGTAGAAATAAGCCTAATAAAATGAATGCAAGATTTATACACTAAAAGGTAAAAAATACCTTTAAGTGGATGATGGAAAAAATATACATAGAGAAGCAGGGAAGAAAAGATCATATTGTCTAATAAGGGAGAGAAGTTTTTCTTTTCAATTCCCCACTTCCAAAGTCAATCCCTGCATAGTCCTGCACTCACTTATTTCCTATTCTTATAATTATCCATATGTATTTCTCACTTACCACTTACTCTTTCTGACCTGATAATTTAGAAGGATGGATGTTCATGAGACTGCCTATCATATTCTTAATATGAATAGATGTTTGTTCTTTGCATCCAAATGATTCCTAAGTTAGCTCCTAATTGACAAGGATAGTTAGGATATTTGTGCCCAGAGTGGAACAAACTGGAAGTAAGTGCATAAAAACAGTGCATTAAAAATCCTTACTCCCCTATCTATGCCACATATAGCAAGGAGGATTATTTTAAGTCCAATCAATTTGGAAAACAAACAAGGGAGCAAGCATTCTTATGAATGCCTGTGTTCACCACTTTCCCAAAATTCCCTATATTTCCCCAGTCTCCCAAATACAATTTGGTTAATGCCATCAAATTAGAGAGTCTTAGCTCAATGTATCCAATCTGAATGTGTTAGAGGCTTGGTTCCACCAAACTTCAGAGAATGACACACGTGCTTACATTGCAAATCCTCCTACTGCTGATGCTGCCTGAGCCTTTTCCATCAGAGACTATGGAGCAAGACAAGAAGTGGAGCACAAGCAGAGACCAAAATGCCATCTCCCTCAGGCATTTGCCAGCCTAAATGGAATAGAAACAGCAGAATAAAAATGCTTGTCATTTTCAGAAAATTGTATTCCATTGTAGTAAAAGGCTCAGAATATAGTCCTTTCTATTGCTTTATTTTGCAAGATATTTTTGATAAGACAGGAATGGTTCTTAGAGAATATCTGTATTTCAAATCTAAGCATAATAATGAACTCCCCCCAAAATAAAAACTTCTCAGAATTATAACCTCTTTGGAAAGAATTAAGAGAATGTAAGATACAGTATTAGCAGTTTCTTCATAATGGGGGAAAAGAAATAGAAAGGAAAATGACAGCATAACTAAATCTTCTTTAAAGAATGCACAAATGTATCATGCAGAGGATTTTTAAAAATAATATTACCAATATTGCCTTTTGTTTATGATAATATATTGTTCCTTCAAAGCACCATCAAGTTTGTGCTATTATCTGAAAAAGAGGGAAACTTAGGCTATGAGAATTTATATGACTCTTATGTTTAAGGTCTTTAAACTAGATAGCAAGAAAGGCAGTACACTAAAAGTTATGGTGAATGTTTCTTTTTCTACTATATCAATACTGCCTTGCAATTTTTAACTAAAAATGAGGAAATCAGGCAAAATAATAGATATTTTTACCTCTTATTGATATCAGAGGAAAATTATGCAGGTTTTAAGTTGTTGCATGAGTTGGTACAGCACTACTTCTGTACCTGTGGAGCTATTTATGACTGACAACCAATGCACCAATTAACAAAAGCAGAGGAAATATCCTAGCAAAGAAACATGCCTTGTAGAAAAATCAATAGGTTACTGTAGCATCTTAGAATAGGAATAGAGGTAAGGAAATATCTAAACTGCAGATAATTTGGAAAACAACAGTGTTCACAGGTCTTCAATTGGTAAGGTAGTTATAACTATGAGAATCAATCTGATCTGGTGGCTGCTGCTAGTGATTGATAGCCACTATAACTCTTTTCCCAAAGTACCAGTTTGGGAGAGATGTAAAACACAATGCCTGGCATTGATTTGGCAGGAAAATATGGCTTTCTTTTGCTGAGCCCTGCTAACTTAGGTTCATTGCTGACACAAATAGAAATTTCAAAGTCATCACAGGAATTAGCCTGAATGCTTATCCTTAGAGATGTTTTGGGAACATGACTGAGTAGCAAGTAACTTCATTAGCCCTATATGTTATATATGAGAAAGGGGCTTTTTAAGTACTCATGATGTTTAAATACTGTGTATATATAAGGAACACATTCCAAATAAATACATGTATTACAGAAGTCCTCTTCCCCTGCAGTAATTGCATGGCTGTCTTTTATAAGGAAATAGTACAACTGAATGTATCAGTTAAGCACAAGTTTCTTGAAGTAAAAGAGTCAGCATGCAATCCATTTACATTTCTTCCAAGATCCCCCCTGAAGTTCATAATGTGCATTTTAATAGTTGACGAAGATTTCAGGTGCATTCTATGGCCAGGATCACAATAGAGCTAATTGTATTGTGAAGGGAGCAAACCCTTGGTATTAACTGTATTCATGATGTTTCTAAGTGTCTACAGTTAAGAAAAAGTTCAAAAGTGATTGAGAGTATCATTCAGCAATGAAGAGAATAGATCCCTAACTGGTGTATGTATTTTATCTTTCTAAAATCTGAAAAAAGAGATTTCCTGAAGATATATTGATAAGTTATTTGGTTACCTCCTCCAAAAGGAAAATGACAACAAATGGAAGCAACACTCTAAGTTGACAAATGCTAGGTCTTCCTGGTATTTATGACAATAAGAAGAAACTTTCAACATGTTTTGATTAGTGCATTATAGTTATAGATAATGACAAGTTCATTTTGACATAATTATATATGTATGGAATATAATTTGCTGCATTTCATTTCCCTTCCTCCTTCTTCTTGTCTCTCCCCCTATCCCTCCCACTGTTCTCCTTCTCCTACTCTGCTGGTTTTCCTTGTATCTATTTATCACTTTTAATTGGTGTTTTATAAATATACATCAAGGTGGAATTCATTATGTTATATTCATTTATGTGCATAGTGTAATTTGGTCAATTTCATTCTGAAGCTTCTCTCATTTTCCCATTCCTCTCCCACCCATTTATCCACTGCCTCTATTCCACTGATCTAGGATAAAATTTTGAGGTTTCAAAAACAGAATGGTTTGCAGAAATATATTCTGGATTTCTCTTCTATGTCTGAGATACTATGAGCATTATCATGATTGAAAGCAATACTTTGGATAAAATTCTTTAAGATCAAGTAGGAAATCTATATGACTATCATACTATTTGATGTAATATAAATGAGCTATACATTTGGTTTATGGTTGAATATGCATAGTCTAGTCAAAGTAATAAAAAGCATGTCTTTTAAAAGATGAAAAATCCTGATGGTAGATGATTTGATTAGGACAGAGTAAACTAGAGTTGGACATATGCCAATTATGACTAGTTTGCTTCACATGCAGAAAAATTATATTCCTGGTCACGGTCAATTCCTCCTGGAAAAGGAGTCACTGGGAAAAATCAAAAAAAGTAAAAAAGATACAAAGATAAAAGAAAATCTATTGCTGGGTCACAAATGGCCTTGGGACTTACTGCTCAGGACAGGTAACTATACATAGAAACACAAGGTTCTACTTACATAAGAGAAAATAAGACTTTCATGTGGTACTATTATTAGAAAGTGAAAATACAGGAAGCAGATTTTTCTCTTTCAAGCAAAACAAGAAATAGTATTTTTATAAAGTGATATTCCCACTGAAAGTCTTTATAATTCCATCTAATGTACATCTCAAGTGAAATTAAAAGATCTAATGTGTACTTCATCTAAGAGAATTTGCCACTGGTATTTATTGGAAGAACCTTCCCACACCTACTGCCCATGTACATGCATACATATGCAGACACACACACACACACACACACACACACACACACACACATCATATGAGCAATAGAACTCCATGATAAAATAGATAGTTTCCCCAACTAATTTCTATTTTCCTGTTTGGTAATTTAATGACACTAAGTAAAGTTTGGCATTATTCAGAAGCCAATTTTTGTCAAAGGGTTCATAGTTCATAAAATGTTAATAAGACTGCATAAGCCCAGTGTCCATCAAGAAACAGGATTGGCCTACTGTCAAGTTCAAAAATGCATTGTTTACTCAAAGGCACAGCAAGAAAGGAAGACAACACAGAATCACTTTCTCTTTTCAAAATATGTAAATTGAGAACAAACAGCGTTTTAAAATTATTGTTTATGCTACTTTGGGGTTGTGAATAATTTTCTTACAACTGCTGAGCCATCTGTTAAACAGAGAGGTCTTGCCTGTACAAAAAGCTGAACTTATTTTTTTTTAATCTCAATAAACAGCTTTTGTTGAATCCTCTATACAACAAATATTCTAATAAATAACAGTTCATGGTATTCACAGGTCAATCTAAGTAGAAAGGAAAACAAGTTATCCTTTGAAAATTGTTTTAAATACTGATTTCTATAGAGAAGGGAAAATACACTTGTACTCTAGGTCTTTCAGCTATACCATCTGTGGCCAAATAAGAAACTGTCATATTTTGGTACTTCTCTTGACCTTGAAAGACTAGCCTTTACAAGAAAGATTGTAGAAGACTGTGCAACCAATAACATAATTCCTAGATATGCAGTCTCCTGACCATCAAATTCTATCCTGAGATCACATCCCTGAGTCATATTTCTAAGCTTCTAAATATAGTGCACCTTTTTTCTGTTAAATGAACTTCTGGTTAGTGTGGTAATCCCAATTCAACAAAACATACCACCTTATTATTACCCAGTAATTATTGGAATACAATGATTTGTATAGGTTTTTTTAAAGTGAAATAATTTTAATGTCATTTTTAATTACATTTTTATTCTTTTTAGATATACAGGAGAGTAGAACATATTTTGACCCATTATACTTAAATGGAGTATAACTTATTCTAATCAAGATTCCATTCTTGTGGTCGTACATGATGTGGAGTTTCACTGATTGTGTTAAATTACATTTATTTTTAACTGATATATTAAAGACACCAAAATTGTACATATTAATGGGGTACCAGATGATGTTTTTATACATATATACATTGTGTAATCAGGTTAAATATACCTATTTACTCAAACATTTATATTCAAAACCTTTTATTCTAGCTTTTTGAGATACAAGACACAAAATCACTATCTGTGGTAACCCTATTGTACAATAGCACAGCAGAACTTCTTACTCCTGATCACAACTTTAGTACCCATTGATGAACATTTTCTTATCCCTTTCTCCCCAGCCCCTGTAACCACCATAAAATGAATTACTTTTAAATCTACAGATTTCTTAACTTTCAAATATGTTTCATGACTGTGGCACAGTTATATTTGAAACTATAAGACATCTAATGCCTTAATTCCATTCATTGTTGCATACTTTATTGTGGAAAAAAGTATCATTCCAGTTAGTAAATAGTACCCATTGGGCAAATGTGATTTCTTAGCTAACCACATGCTCTATTCTTGAATGAAACAACAGATATTCTGCTTAATTCACAGTCCATCTTTTTAGTCCCCCATGTTTCAAAATTAATGGGATTTAACTATACTTAAAAATTAACAGCCAATATGGTGATTAGTGATATGTTAAAAAGGAGTCAGTCTTATAATCAAAGCTTTCCATCTAAATGAGAACAAGTTTGTTATTTAATAGCAAGTAAAATATATCAACTGCCCTCCTTAGATTTCAGACAGATGGTCAGGGCTGAAAGAAATGAAATGTAGTCAGTCACACACAAATACATACTTTTCCCACAAAAATTTTATGTTCTGCCTTGAGAAACATCCCCCGATTGGTTTCTCAGACCTTTGGTGACTCAAGTTGAGGAAAGGGAAAGAAAGAGCATCAATGATCAGAAGTTGTAGAAAAGAAAGAGGAAGTGAAGTCATAGATGGCAACTACTGTTCAGTACCAATGAATGATAATTTATAGAAAAATGGCAAGCTTTGGTTGACTCATTGCAATATGATATTTTGCAAATTCTTAGGCAAGGACCTTCTGAGTTTACGACTTAGAATTTGTTAACAGAGTAGACAGTATGATTGGCATATTCATTAATGAATGAATAAGGTGGTGGCATAATACTGAGAAAACAAATTAAGGGCAGCTTATTTTTTTTTCCTTTTTTCTGTCTTGTTTTCATTTCAAAACCCTCACCACAAACTTAGCAGGTGCTCAGTAAAGGGCTTTTGGTTGAATGGGTGAGAATTGTAATGGGAAGTGATAATGGTCAAGAAAGAAAAGGGGGAGTGGAACATTAAGCCCATCAAGAACAATGAAAGCAGACACTTGGGCCTTCATATTTCCAGGATTATGACACAGTATTTTTACCATCTAATCCCCAAAATTATATTCTTTTTTATAACTAAAAAGCAGATAGTTTTCCTTCTCTTGCATATTAGAATATTCAAGGAATATTCAAGGAATATTCAAATTTCTTCATAAAATATTAGCATTTATCCAATTATAATAAATGTCTACTGTTTGTTATTTAATCAATTAAAATCTCTAATCCTCCCTCTGTGTTAGTTTTGAAGATTAACTATAGTGTCAGGATGATAAAGGATCTGCATATCCAATTTAACTTTTTCACTTGAAATTTAAATTCAAGTTTTTGGCAGAAAACAAAGCTCAATAACCACTATCTCAGTTATGACAGGTGGTAGCTATCTGCCATAAACCAATGTCTCAACTAGCTTGACATACCCTCTGTAAAAAGTCCATTATGCCTTTGGTAAATATTTTATAAATTGGAAAACATAAAACTTCAATCAGTGAATCTGGCTCAGGACTTCCCAGAAGCAAAAGAAATACAAAATGTGGATGTGTCTATGTGCTAATGTTTGGAATTAAAAACATCTCCTTTTAAATTACACTTTCTGAACATATAGATTGTCAGCTTTTTCTAAAAATATTAAGTGTATTTTAAGATACTTTTTGTTAATTATATAAAAGGTAACAGGAAAAGAGAGGACTGCAAAAGTTATAAATATGTAAGAAAACATAATCTGTGAATGTCTTGTAAACCATATTTTCATAACTCAGCATTTGACCAGAGGAAAACATCTGCTAGTCATTTTACCCTCAAGCTTTGTTTATGTCAGTAGTTTTTAAGACTAGTAATCTAAAACAAATAAGCAAAAAGTTACAGAAGTAGGAGGGGAAATAATAAATAAGGAAAGTGGAGAAGATGTTCAATGGCCTTAAGGCAGAGTGACTAGAAACACATTTTGAATAAAATTGTCCTGGACAGAACCTCAAATCTCATATTGACTTCACTTAAAACTTAAACAAGATGTTTACCTACATACCCTCAGATTTCTCTTCATTGGTATGTTAGGGGCAGTAATGTGTACTTTGTAATTTGAGATATAAATGTATATTGACTCAAATATATATATATATATATATATATATATATATATATATATATATATATATATATATATCACTGATTGATACCCAGTATGTTCAATTAAATAGTAGATATTCCTACTATTATTGCTTCTGCTGATAATACTACTACTACTTACTACTACTGTTACTATTATCACAGCCTTTTATACTTGGTAGAGAGTAAGTAGTAAGGAAAGCAATGCTGGTATGCCCAGAAGGAGCAGTTAAATTTGGATCAACAAATATTCAATCTCCATGTTTAAGCTCTTCATTTATTTACCTAATTAAGTGATTAAAGTTTCACAATATCTTGTGTTGATATACCCCCTTTGGATTTTTAGAGAACTTTTAAAACAATTTGAATCGTTTTCAACTATCTTTTGATCTATCATCCTGAATAAAGATTATTTTGAGACAAGTGCGGTAATATATTTAGCATTTTTAAGTTATGAAATGACATGGAAAAGTATTTCACCCAGCCCTTCCTGTGACACTGTAAGAAAGAGAGAGCTATAAAGATCAAAATGTCTTAAAAAAAGCCACATAGAAAATAAGTAGCAATTCTAAAACTTCTCCCACAAATAAAAATAAGTATCATTTGAGTTCTTTATATACCCTAAATATTAGTGTTCTATAAGATGTGTAAGTGGTAAAAATTTGCTCCTAGGATGTAGGCTGTCTGTTCAACTCACAGGTTGTTTCTTTTGCCAAGAAGAAACATTTTAGTTTGATTTCATCCCATTTATTGATTCTTGATTTTAATTCTTATGCTATAGGAGTTTTATTAAGGAAGTTGGGGACTAATCCTAGATGATAAAGATTAGGGTCTACTTTTTCTTCTATTAAACACAGAATCTCTGCTTTAATTCCTAGGTCCTTGATACATTTTGAGTTGAGTTTTGTGCATAGTTAGAGATATGGGTTTAATTTCATTTTGTTGCATATAGATTTCCAGTTTTCCCAGCACCATTTTTTGAAGAGGCTATCTTTTCTCCAGTGCATCTTTTTGGTACCTTTGTCTAAAATAATATAATTGTAGTTTTGTGGGTTAGTCTCTGTATCCTCTATTCTGTACCATTGGTCTACCAGTCTATTTTGGTGCCAATACCATGCTGTTGTTGTTACTATTGCTCTGTAGTATAGTTTAAGGTCTGGTCTGCTTCACTCTTCCTGCTAAGGATTGCTTTAGCTATCAAATAACCCAATCAACAAATGGGCCAAGGATCTGAACAGACACTTCTCAGAAGAGGATATACAATAAATCAACAAATATATGAATAAATGCTCATCATCTCTAGCAATCAAAGAAGTGCAAATCAAAACTTCTCTAAGATATCATCTCACTCTAGTCAGAATGGAAGCTATTTTGAAGACAAACAATAAGTGTTGGCGAGAATGTGGGGGAAAGGGTACACTCATACATTGCTGGTGGGACTGCAAATTGGTGCAGCCAATATGGAAAGAAGTATGGAGATTCTTGGAAATCTGAGAGTAGAACCACCATTTGACTTAGCTATCCCTTTCCTCAGACAATACCCAAAGGACTTAAAAACAGCATACTACAGGGACTCAGCCACATCAATGTATATAGAAGCACATTTCACAATAGTTAAAATCTGGAGCCAACCTAGATGCCCTTCAGTGGATGAATGGATATAAAAAATGTGGCATATATACACAATGGAATTTTATTCAGCAATAAAAGAGAATAAAACCAAGGCATTGCAGGTAAATGGTTGGTGTTGGAGAAGATAATGCTCAGTGAATCCCCAAAAAACAAATGCCAAATGTTTTCTCTGATATAAGGAGGCTGACTCATAGTGGGGTGGGGAGGGGGAGCTTGGGAGGAATAGATGAATTCTAGATAGGGAAGAGGGGTGGGAGGGAAAGGGAGGAGGTAGGGGATTAGCAAAGATGGTGAAATGTTATGGACATCATTATACAAAGTATATGTATGAAGACATGAATTGGGTGTCAACATACTTCATATACAGGGATATAAAAAATTGTGGTATATATGTATAATAAGAATTGTAATGCAAAAAAGTACTTGTATAAAGATGTGAATTGGCATAAACATACTTTATATACAGAGATATGAAAAATTGTGTTCTATTTGTGTAATAAGAATTGTAATGCATTCTGCTGTCATGTATTTAAAAAATAAAATCAATTAAATAATAAAATAAAATAAGTATCAATAAATTTATCATAAAATAGTTTGAAATTCAGCCAATACACCAATCTTGCTTAATGATATTTAGTGCAAAAATAAATTCAAGGGACTGGGGTTGTGACTCAGTGGTAGAGTGCTCGCATAGTATGTGAGAGGCCCTGGGTTCAATCCTCAGCACCACATAAAAATAAATAAGATTTTTTTAAATGTACTGTGTACAACTAAAAGAAATAAATATTTAAAAATAAATAAATTCAAAACAGCAAAATGTGTGAAATTTATTTCAGATTGTATCTGCTATGTAATATGAATCTGAGTCTAAGTATGTCAGTGTGTATAGCATATGCACAATATGGACCTAGAATATAGATGAGTATATTCTGTGTCTACCTACAAGTATACACGAAGTCATATTTAGAGCTATATTTAAAATGATGGATGATCTTTACATTTTTCACACTCTCCTACAAGGTTGTGGAGATATATTACACAAACATTGATTTTATTTGGCTTTTGATTTTGAGATTTTATTTATTTATTTATTTATTTATTTATTTATTTATTTATCATTTTATTTATTCCTAGAGTGTAGTACCAGGTATAGAAATGCAAACCAATAATTCTTTTCTGGGGTGTAGTCTTCTAATACACCTCTCCTCAAATTTTGTTCCAGTTGACTAAACTTTTTTGTGATATGAAATATTCCTGATATTCGTTTTATTCTCTCTGGATTGCCCCAGGAAAAAAATCACCAGAAATGATTCATAGCTCTTCATACTCAAATTATTAAATTACAATTAAGTTACTCATTTACAATAGAAACCAAAATGTAAATAACATTGTCATATTACATGCACAAATATTTAATGATTAATCATGGACTAAAGATTCTTAAATATTAAGATGCATGTAATACAACATTTATTTAATTTTTACTATTTGGCAAGCACTACGCTTAATATAGTATGTGGTTATTATGATGATTCTTAATGATCACTCTCTTAGGCAAGTCGTTTTCCTCACTATACCTTGACATTTTGCAGATAAAGAAAGTGATGTACAACAAATTTAAGTCATTTGCTCATGATCACATAATCTGAATTTAGAAAAGTTTTCACTGACTCGATTGGCCATTTTTTTCAATAAACTAAGCTGTATCCCCAAAAAAACTACTCAAATTTTGTTTACAAAATATCTAAGATCTCAAAATTATCTCAGACCTAATAAAAAATAAAAGTAGAGCTTAGCCTTGACAAATGCTTCTATAATGATCAGAACATTCTTCTATCCTATTCTCTCTGTTGGTTCCACAGAGTATTTGATGGTTCATAGTTATCAGAGTAAGCAGTCACAGGAGCAACACCTGGAAAACTGTCTACACCTGGGAAGGGATAAAGAAAAAAATGCCCAGAGAAGAAAAAGGAAAATGAATCCATGCTGCCATGCTGCATAGCAGTCCTCTCCTTTTCCAATTTTTCGTTTACTCATCTCATATCTTAATTTTTGCTTTATACCCATTTCCGTCCTCTTCTGCTTTGTAAAAGCCAACAAAGTTTTCTTTCCATTTTTAAAACTAAATAAATTATTAATATGCATTGAGTGCACATATTAATGTGTTTCAGTGTGGTATTTCAACATATGCATATAGCACGCACTAGTCAAACTCAGTGTCTCTATATTTACTATCCCTGTTAGGCACATACTTCTCAACCTCTAGTAATCACTATTCTACATTCAGCTTTAATTTTTTTCTCTTAACTTCCACGTATGAAAAGAACATGCAGTATTTGTCTGAGTTGTCTGGCTTATTTCACTTAAGATAGTATTCTACAGCCCCTTCAATGTTGCTGCAAATGACAGGATTTCATTCTTCTTTATGAATGAACAATACTCCATTGGGTGCATGCTGAACATTTTCTTTACCCAGGTATCTGTTGATGGGTGCCTCAGTTGATTCCATGTCTTAGCTATTATGAAGAGTGCAGCAGCAAACAGGGGTATGCATGTATCTCTTTGATGCACCAATTTCCATTTAATTTGATATATAACCAGGTGGGGGATAGAAAAATCATATGGTAGACATATTTTTTAGTTTTATGAGGAACTCCATACTGTTATCCACAATGACTATACTAATTTACATACCCACCAAAATTGTATGAGACTCCCTTTTTCTCCCTATCCTTAACAGTATTTATCATTTTTATAATGAACATTCTAATTAGGGTGAGAGGATATTTCATTGTAGTTTTTATTTGCATTTCCCTGATAACTAATGATATAAAGCTAATGATATCAGCTAATGATATTAAGCATTATTTCATTTGTTGTCCATATACTATGCCACAAAGCAATTCTTAGCAAATAAAAAAGATAGAGATACTACCCTGCATTCTATCAGACCATAATGGAATGAAATTAGAAATCAATTATAAAATAAGAAACAAAAGCTACTCCAACACCTGGAGACTAAAAAATATGCTACTTAAATTAGAAATCAATTATAAAATAAGAAATAAAAGCTACTCCAACACCTGGATACTAAATAATATGCTACTAAATAATATACAGAAGACATCAGGAGAAGATTTTAAAAATTAAGAGGTGAATGAGAACACTGATACAAAATTATTGAAATCTGGGACACAATGAAAGCAGTTCTAAGAGGAAAGTTCAATGCATGGATTTCATTTCTAAAAAGAAGAAAAGGTCAACAAATAAATGACTTAACATTGTATCTCAAAGCCCTAGAAAAAGATGAATAAACCAACACCAAAAGCAGTAGAATACAGGAAATAATTAAAACCAGAGCTGAAATCATTGAAATTGAAACAAAAGAAATAATTGAAAAAATTGTCAGAACCAAAAGTTGTTTCTTTGAACAAACAAATAATTCACAGACCATTAGTCATGCTACTGAGAAGAAGGGGAGAGAAAACTCAAATACCTACCATACGTGATTAAAAAAGGAAATATCATAACAGACAATACAGAAATACAGAAAATAATTATAAATTATTTTGAAAACTTGTACTCCAATAAAATATGAAATATCAAAGGTATAGACAAATTTTTAGAGTCATATGATTTGCCCAAATTGAATCAGGATGATATACACAATATAAACAGATCAATTTCAATCAACAAAAAGGAAGACACCATCAAAATCTACCAACCAAGGAAAGTAAAGGACTGGAAGTATACACACCTGTGTTCTACAAGACCTTTAAAGAGGAACTAATACCAATACTCTTCAATTTTTTTCAGGAAATAGAAAAAGAGGCAGCACTTCCAAAATCATTCTTGAAGCCAATATCTCAATGATCCCAAAACCAGGCAAAGACACATCAAAAAAAGAAAGCTGCACACCAATATCACAAATGAGCATAGATGCAAAAATTATCAATAAAATTCTGGCAAATCAAGCAAAATAACATATCAAAAAGATCATGCACCACCATCAAGTGGAATTCATCCAAGGTCAACACAGAAGGAAATCAATAAATGTAATTCATTACATCAATAGACTCAAAGATAAGAATCATATGATGATTTCAATAGATGCATAAAAATCATTTGACAAAACGCAGCACCACTTCTTGTTCAAAACACTAGAAAAACTAGGGATAACAAGAACATATCTCAATATCATAAAGGCTATCTATGCTACACTGAAGGCCAACTTCTTCCTAAATGGAAAAATATTGAAAACATTCCCTCTAAAAACTGGAACAAAACAGGCATACCCTCGTTCACCACTTCTATTTAACATAATTCTTGAAACACTGGCTAGTGCAATTAGACAGACTAACAAATTAAAGGGAAATACATAGGAAAAAAGAACTCAAATGAGCACTATTTGCTGATGACATGATTCTATACCTAGAAGAGCAAAAAATTTTCACCAGAAAATTTCTAGAACTAGTAAATGAATTCAGCAAAGTAGCAAGATAAAAAGTCAACACCCATAAATCAAATGCATATCTAGATATTAGTGACAAATCCTCTGAAAGGAAAATGAGGAAAACTACCCCATTTACAATAGCCTCAAAAAATCAAAATACTTGGAAATCAACTTAATGAAAGAGATGAAATATCTATAGAATTAATACTACAGAACCCCAAAGAAAGAATTCAAAGAAGACCTTAGAAGTTGGAAAGGTCTAACTTGCTCTTGGATAGGCAGAATTAATATTATCAAAATGACCATACTACCAAAAGCACTATACAGATTTAATGCAATTCTGATCAAAATCCTAATGACATTCCTCACAGCAATAGAAAAACAGTCATGAAACTCATCTGGAATAATAAGAGACTCAGAATAGCTAAAGCAATCCTTAGCAGGAAGAGTGAAGCAGGTAGCATCAGTACACCAGAACTTAAACTATATTACAGACTAATAGTAACAAAACAGCATGGTATCAACACCAAAACAGACTGTTAGACCAATGGTACAGAATAGAGGACAAAGAGACTAACCCACAAAAGTACAATTATCTTATATTAGACAAAGATGTCAAAAACATGCATTGGAGAAAAGATAGCCTCTTCAACAAATGGTGCTAGGAAAACTGGAAATCCATATGTAACAAAATGAAATTAAACCTCTATCTCTAACCATGTACATAACTCAATTCAAAATGGATCAAGGACCTAGGAATAAATCTAGAGATACTATGTCTAATAGCAGAAAAACTGGCCTTAATCTTCATCATGTGGGATTAGGCCCCAACTTCCTTAATAAGACTCCTTTGCACAAAAATTAAAATCAAGAATCAATAAATGGGGTGAATTCAAACTACAGAGTTTCTTCTCAGCAAAAGAAACAATCTGTGTTGTGAATAGAGAGACTAGAGCTTGGGAGCATTTTTTTCTAATTGCACATCAGTACAACACTAATCTCTAGGGTATATAAAGAACTCAAAAAGCTAAGCACAAAAAACATCCCACAAATAACCCAATCAATAAATGGGCCAAGGACCTGAAGAGACACTTCTCAGAAGATGATATGCAATCAATCAACAAATATATGAAAAAATGTTCATCATCACTAGCAATTAGAGAAATGCTAATCAAAACTACTCTAAGATTTCACCTCACTCCAGTCAGAATGGGAGCTATTATGAAGACAAACAATAATAAATGAATGTTGGTGAGGATATGGGGAAAAGGTGCACTCATACACTGCTGGGGGGACTGCAAACTGATACAGTCAATATGCAAAGTAGTATGGAGATTTCTTGGAAAATTTGGAATGGAACCACCATTTGACCCAGCTACCCCTCTCCTTGGTCTATACCCAAAGAACTTAAAAACAGCATACTACAGGGACACAGCCACATCAATGTTTGTAGCAGCACAATTCACAATAGATAAACTGTGGAACCAACCTAGATGCCCTTCAATGGAGGAATGGATAAAAAACGTGACATATATAAATATTATTCCACAATAAAAGAGAATAAAATCATGACATTTGCAGGTAAATGGATGGAGTTAGACAAGATAATGCTAAGTGAAGTTATCCAATCCCAAAAATCCAAATGCTAAATGTTTTCTTTGATATAAGGAGGCTGATTCATAGTGGGATAGGGAGAGGGAACATGGGAGGAATAGACGAACTCTAGGTAGGGCAGAGGGGGGGAGGGAAAGGGAGGGGACATGGGGTAAGAAATGATGGTGGAATGTGATGGACATCATTATCCAAAATACATGTTGTATGAAGACAGGAATTGGTATGAATATGCTTTGTATACAACCAGAGATATGAAAATTGTGATCTATATGTGTAATAAGGATTGTAATGCATTTCAATATCATATATAAATAAAAAGAAAAAAGAACACAATTGTAATGCATTTCACTAATAGTGAAATTGTATTCTTTTTTCTTTTTATTTATATATGATATTGAAATGCATTACAATATATATATCAAACAATTTTAAAAAGGTAAAAAGAAGAAAAAACAGATTGTGAAATGTATCAGAACACACACCTGATGATTCATAGGGAAAGTACAGCCACTATTCTTATTTCTTTAAGAGAGAGAGAGAGAGGGATTTTTTTTAATATTTATTTCTTAGTTATTGGCGGACACAACATCTTTGTTTGTATGTGGTGCTGAGGATCGAACCCAGGCTGTACACATGCCAGGCGAGCGAGCTACCGCTTGAGCCACATCCCCAGCCCCAGCCACAATTCTTGTTACTCAGTTTCAAATGGTGATTCCAGTCCATTCTCTAGAACTGTGTATAAACACTAAGGCAGGCCCCAACAACTAGGTTGCTTTATTCCCAACATTCTCCACTTCTAGCATTCATTTCTAATACCTAAATTTTATCAAGTGAATTTAAACTTTACCTTTAAATAAAAGTATTTTGAAACAATTTAGATCAATGCATAATTATGATATGTGATCCGGGCCAGGTGCTGTGGTGCATGCCTGTAATCCCAGCAGATGAGCAGGCTGAGGAGGATCAAAAGTTCAAAGCCAGCTTCATCAACATAGCAAGACCCTGAGCAACTTAGTGAGACCCTGTTTCAAAATAAAAACAATGGTCTGGGGATGTGGCTCAGTAGTTAATAACCCTGGGTTCAATTGCCAGTACCAAATGTGGGGAAATAGTTATTGGGCAGTACTATGTTAGCATTTGCACATGCATAAATGCATAATATTAAATTGTTGATTAAAATTTACTGATCAGGAAACAGTATGGGTATAAATAACTTCTAAAGAGTCAATGTCAGCTCCACTTAGTCTGGGACTCTGGAGAATGAGAGTTCACTAAGAATATAAACCTTCTCCAAACTGAAAAGCTCTTTCATGATTCTGAGATGTAAGCTGAGATGCTGTTATGATCAGACATTCACCTAAAATGTTCACAACTTCTTGAACCCAAAAGTGCTGTAAGAAATTATGTTTTTATTTCTGGCCTTTTCATAACTCCTGAAATTTTGAAAAAAATATTAAGTAATAATAAAAGACTGTTAAATATGTAAATATATGTAATTCCATTGTTGAGACTGTGTCTAAAAACTGGAGACAATTTTTGTATCACCAGCAAATAAACTAAACTGTTATAATTTTATTTGACACATACATTAAAATATTTGCTATTTTAATAGATCAAAGCAATCTGTAAGTTAAATAAATTTAGACATTCATGCATAGTATTAAGTGATTTTTATAATATTTGCAAAACCTTAAATGGGAGGGTTTTTCACTGTAAAATGCAAATGTCCTTGCATTATAGCTTTTTGCAGAAACCTTGTTATTTATGAGCATCTGTTTACCTTCTCCCACATCCACACTGTGACTGGACTTGGCATTATTGTGATACATAGATGGCAATTGCTGTGATTTCTGATGTTGTTAATCATGACTGGAGGCATTCCAAGATATTGGTCCTGAAGAAATATACTAGAGGGGGGGCTCCTGTATGATAGACAATGCAATGACATTTCTGTACATTTTTCTCTACTCATTAAAGATTTTGAGGTTCACTCTGTCTGACTTTGAATAATTACTATTAAGTAGACTCTTTCGAAAATATTGATAAAAAGAACAAGCTGTGTTTTGCATACTGTATTTAATGTTGCTTAACAGTTAATTGTAGGAGAAGTCAATTGCCTGTTTTCTGTATCTGATCATAAAAACATATTTGGTAGACTGTTTTTGCATGTGAAATGTAGATAAATCATTGAAACTACTTCTACAAGTATCTGTTCTCCTGCTTCTGACAGTGAGAGAAGAAATTTACAGTAAATCAGAAAATAGAGGAAAATATGATGAACGGTATCTTAGGGTGGTTTTCATTTGCATTTCTCTGACTGCTAGAGATGGTGAGCATTTTTTCATGTACTTGTTGATTGATTGTATGTCCTCCTCTGAGAAGTGTCTGTTCAGGTCCTTGGCCCATTTGTTGATTGGGTTATTTGTTGTCTTATTGTTTAATTTTTTGAGTTCTTTGTATACTCTGGAAATTAGGGCTCTATCTGAAGTGTGAGGAGTAAAAATTTGTTCCCATGATGTAGGCTCCCAATTTACCTCTCTTATAGTTTCTCTTGCTGGGAAAAAAACTTTTCAGTTTAAGTAAGTCCCATTTGTTGATTCTTGTTATTAACTCTTGTGCTATGGGTGTCCTATTAAGGAATTTGGAGCCCGATCCCACAGCGTGTAGATCAGAGCCAACTTTTTCTTCTATCAGACGCAGAGTCTCTGATTTGATATCTAGCTCCTTGATCCACTTTGAGTTAACTTTTGTGCATGGCGAGAGGAGGGGATTCAGTTTCATTTTGTTGCATATGGATTTCCAGTTTTCCCAACACCATTTGTTGAAGATGCTATCCTTCCTCCATTGCAAGCTTTTAGCTGCTTTATCAAATATAAGATAGTTGTAGCTTTGTGGATTAGTCTCTGTGTCCTCTATTCTGTACCATTGGTCCACCCGCCTGTTTTGGTACCAGTACCATGCTGTTTTTGTTACTATTGCTCTGTAATATAGTTTGAAATCTGGTATCGCTATACCGCCTGATTCACACTTCCTGCTTAGAATTGCTTTTGCTATTCTGGGTCTTTTGTTTTTCCATATGAATTTCATGATTGCTTTATCTATTTCTACAAGAAATGCCATTGGGATTTTGACTGGCATTGCATTACACCTGTAGAGAACTTTGGGTAATATCGCCATTTTTATGATGTTAGTTCTGCCTATACATGAACAGGGTATATTTTTCCATCTTCTAAGATCTTCTTCTACTTCTCTTTTTAGGGTTCTGTAGTTTTCATTGTATAAATCTTTCACCTCTTTTGTTAGGTTGATTCCCAAGTATTTTATTTTTTTTTTTTGAGGATATTGTGAATGGAGTGTTTTTCCTAATTTCCGTTTCAGAAGTTTTGTCACTGATATACAGGAATGCCTTTGATTTATGCCTGTTGATTTTATATCCTGCCACTTTGCTGAATTCATTTATTCTCACTCCAGTAAGATTGGCAGCCATTATGAAGTCAAACAACAACAAGTGCTGGCAAGGATGTGGGGGAAAAGGGTACTCTTGTACATTGCTGATGGAACTGCAAACTGGTGCGGCCAATTTGGAAAGCAGTATGGAGATTCCTGGGAAAGCTGGGAATGGAACCACCATTTGACCCAGCTATTGCCCTTCTCGGACTATTCCCTGAAGACCTTAAAAGTGCGTACTACAGGGATACTGCCACATCGATGTTCATAGCAGCACAATTCACAATTGCTAGACTGTGGAACCAACCCAGATGCCCCTCAATAGATGAATGCTGTATTTTGTCAAATGTTTTTCCTGCAACTACTGAGATGACCATATAATTCTTGTTTTTAAATGTATTGATGTGATTAATTTCACTTATTGATTCAATTTGTTGGACAAAACTTGCATCACTGGGATGAATTGCATTTAATCATGTGGCACTATCATTAATATATGCTTTTGTATACAGTTTTCCAGAATTTTATTGAGAATTTTTGCATTTATGTTCATCAAGTATATTGGTCTGAAATTTTCTTTCTTTGATGTGTCTTTCTATGGTTTGTGTATCAGGGTGATATTAGCCTCATACAATCAGTTTGGATGGGTTCCATCCTTTCCTATATTATGGAATACTTTGAGGAATATTGCTGTTAATTTTTCCTTGAAGCTCTTTTAGAATCTGACTGACAGTAGAATACAACATTCACTAATATGGCATTATGTAAAATTGTGAATGTGTAACTGATGTGATTCTGCAATCTGTATTTGGGGTAAAAATGGGAGTTCATAATCCCCTTGAATCTAATGTATGAAATATGATATGTCAAGAGCTTTGTAATGTTTTGAACAACCAATAAAAAAGAAAAAAAAGAAAATATGATGAATGTTTTTTTTTTCATAAAACAAGAAAAGAAATCAACTTCAGATTATTCTCATTTTATGGAAAATATCATTTTCTCTCTGCAGTTAAAATGTCCATCCATTCTTCCAACATAATTATTCTTCCCACTAATTGGTGAACTATAGTCCCATTAAAGCAGACAAAAAGAAAGGCATTCCTCTGAATTTTAGAGTTTCTTTTGTGAAAGTTCAGTGTCAAACTCATAACAGAATAGAATAGAAGATTATAACACCAAAGCCAGAGACAAAATTCTTAGTGGAGTGAATTAAAAAAAACAAATGTGTAATGAACAAAATGAAGACATTCCTGCTAAATCAGTGGCATTAATCAGTATTATTTCAAGTTCATTCCTTTTATATAGTAATCATCCTGCAAGTTGCCTTTTGGAGCATTCCCTATTTCATAAAAGCACTGTGTGATTTAAAGACTGTAACAACAAAAGGGACAGAACAACTTATGTAAAATAGAAGATCAGTGGCAGATATGTCACTCCAGTATGGAAGAATAATCAGAGTCCCAGAAATGAGTAGCAAATATTGTTCAGTGAACATGGTCACCAAGCCATGACTTATCAGTTTCAAAGCTTTTAAATTTTTCAAAAATTGGGGCAATTTGTCCTGGTAGTAAGCTGCTGACTGATTTGGAAATTTCCCTTCCTCCAGGTTTCATTCCTCTTTCTCTTGATATACAGGTCTTGGTGTGTTTACTTTTTTCATTTTTAATAAAGTCCTTAATACAAAAACAAAATAAAAAGCTTATTGTTTCCATTGATCTTTTCTGAGCTAGCTTAATATTTCTTTCTATTCTTTTAATATTGAATTTTCTTAGAATTCTCCTGCTTATCACTTTGCTTTTTGCTAGGGCAATCTTTTGCCTCTGCCATCTTCTCCAATTGGTTTTACATTTGCTAACATTTTCTTCTTTGAAAGATAGAGCCACCTTCAGGATTCCAAATAAAGTCAGCATCACTTCAAGAATAACTTGGCTTGGGCTGGGGTTTTGGCTCAGTGGTAGAGCACTTGCCTAGCCTGTGTGAGGCACTGGGTTCTATCCTTAGCACCACATAAAAATAACTAAAGAGAATAAAGGTATTGTGTCCATCTACAATTAAAAATTTCTTTTAAAAAAAGAGCCTGTCTTGAAGCCTATGGCCTACATTCTTTCATCAATTCTGGAGTGTTAATTTCAAATAGCTCTGAGTGCATTTAGTATTTTCTATAGTTTTCTCTTCTGAAATACAACTTCTTGGAACTTAGAGCAGAGTTTATTTGAGTATAGAAAGCTGCATTACAGAACTGGCATGCCTAGCAGGTAAATAGATGGCATAACTTCACTATAGACAGCATTATACCACTGAATAGGTGGTCTCTTTTAACTTCTCAAATCTTAATTATTTCTCAAGATGCAAACAGTTATTAACCATGCTTTTGCCTAATATTTTCATAAAAACATATTATCTAATAAGAAATATTTTCCTAAGTCTATTTCCCAGAAATTTCTACTCCTTTAACATTATGCTCTTGGGCTGGGGGTGTAGCTCACGTGGTAGTGCACTCTCCTGACATGCATGTGGCCCAGGTTCGATCCTCAGCACCACATACAAACAAAGATGCTGTGTCCACCGAAAACTGAAAAACAAATATTGAAATTCTCTCTCAAAAAAAAAAAAAACATTATGCTCTTGCAAGAAAGAAAAATAATAAAGCAATTCAGTAGGGGAAAACTAGGAATTATTTTTTTTTTACTTCAATCTTTTTGTTGTTACTGGGGATTCAATTCAGGTTTGCTTTAGCATGGAGTTACATCCCAGACCCTTTTTTTTTTTATTTTTTAGATAGGGTTTCAGTAAGTTTCTAGGGTTGAGGGTCTCACAAAATTGCTGAGGCTAGCCTCAAACTTGTGATCCTCCTGCCTCAGCCTTCCAAGAAGCTGGGATTATAGGCAAGTGGCATCCCACCCAAGATGAACTATGAATTTTAATACTGTTATATTATTAGGTATTCTATAAATCTTTATCCAGTAACTTCCCTGTAATCTTGCAAAAAAACAAAAGCTAGTGTCATCCCAATAGTGAAACAAAAGTTTCAACTGCTTCTGATATAACCTATTGAATAACAGTGGAAATTAGAATGTATTTGTCATCATATCCTCCCCGTTCCCCCAATACATGTATCAAGCATAAATAGTTGTTTTATGGTCCTATATAATATTAAACTTAAATATAATTAGGTCTTTCACACATTGAGAGAAAGACTGTGTGGTTTTGAAATTGGACTTGCCTTTACCAAATATGTCAGTAGTTCTTCTTTGTTTCTGAAATGGATTTGCATATCTCCCCCCTCTGTTATCTCTAAATTAAACTGCTAAGACATAACACATTTTGAATTCTGTTCAAAAACATTCTGTCATTACTAAAGTGTGATCCTCTCTTTAAAAGGTAAAAGAAATCATATGCATGAGTGTGTATAAGTGAACAAAATGTATGTGGGAGTAAAATGTGCACTGCAGAGGTTGCCTGCCAGAAGCCCATTAATGGAAGCTTCCTTGTTTTTCCAAATTGTGAATAATTCCCATCTGCCTTAGCTCTCTGAGCATGAAATACAAATCCCTTAGTAGAGGGGAGTTGCAGACTAGATCAATGAGGCAGTTGAAGAATTTTAGTTTTGCCTCATGAGGAACACAGACCAGAGGTTTCAAAGGACTCTTCAGAATGCTTGCTTGTCCCGTGAACAATGTGAAATTCCAGAGATAAGATAATCTGCTGCACTGATTACCAACTATGAATTTGCACATGTGGGTTTCTGTGCAAATATTTTCTCCCAGAATTGGTGCAGGTGCACTGTAGTCCTTTCCTACTTCAGACTAAAAATAGCTAAAGTTCTATGCCACTGCTATAATTTAATTCATGTACATAGCAGTCTGTCACCTCCATTCATATAGACTTCTTCAATTTTATATTCCCAGGGCTATCTTATAAATTTGTACCACACCTCCCTTCAACCACTCATTTGCTTTACCTTGATAGAAGTTGGAATCTCAATCCTGAGTCAGCACCTTTTAAATGTATTATTTACCCCACTGCACATTCAGGTTTTCCATAATAATAGTTATGCAATTCCTGTACAGAGAGTGCATGGTGTTTTCTGCTCATTTCTTTTTGAGGCCCTATATCAGTTTATGAATTTTCTGAAAGTAATACAACAGATAATGATCTACTATCATTTTATTGCTCATTAAAGGTAAGCTTTCAGGACCACTGGTCTTTCAACTTCTTTTTTTTTCTTTTCATCAGCATCTGTATATAATGGTATTCCATCCAAATTTTAATATTACACAGTCTTTTGCCTATAAAACCTTCTCTGGAATAATGTGCCATACTGATCATATAACTACTTAAAACTAGATCCAGTTTTTGATAACTCACCTCTGTCAAAACACATTATACATATTGCTCTCACTCATATTCTACAACTATTTATCTTGAGCAAATTGTTTGATTTATGCAAAATAATAATATTTTTCCCATGTAGAATCTGGAGGTTTTACTCAAGTTTACTTAGAACATAGTTAACACTTATAAGAATATAAACAAAAATTCGGCATTCTGAATATATATCATAAATTTATTTTCCTAGAAAACTTAATCATTATTGTCTTTTGCTCCTTAATGCATCCTTCTCACTTGACCTAATTCCTTACTTCTTTTATATGTATCCTCTTCTGATACTTACAAATTCTGTTCTTTGAGGAGCAATTTAAAAGTATTAAAGTGGTTCATACTGAAGGAACTTAGAGAAGAGTGACTTAAGGCAAGAAGAGACTCTCTCTTAGCTGAAGACATGAGTGACTGTTGAATATAACACTTCCAAGCAAAGTTCTAGTAGTCTTGCCTTAACAAAGTATGACTGGAGTGCCATGGAGGAAAAAGACTAGTGCCATTATATAATTTGCCTTAAACATAGTGATATTTTTTCTAAACACAAAGTGTGTTTTGTGCTGTATAAAATCACAAATCTAGTGGATTCTATGTTCTATATTGTCTCAGTGCATGTAATACTATCAGCTCCTATTGGTATATTGTCTCAAACTGGGTGTGTGTGGGGGGGCTTTCAAAGATCACCTGAGAAGTGATGTTTTTCAAGGAATTACTTTTAATATTGAAAAATTCTATTTTATTCTCTTCCCATTTCCTCTTTCAAGGAATAAAACTTAGTGCAGGACAGTTTTCCTATTGAGAAAAATCAGTGTTTTACAATCACAGCCTCAGCAATATGACGGTCAGACAAGTTCTATGATGGTGAAGAAAAAGTCATGATCCGTGCTAGAAGAAGTTCTCCAGACTGAACGTCAACAGTACTGGGGTAATATCTTTCTTCCTTGAGTGCACAATCAATCCATAACTAGGCATTTACCTGAGCAAAGTTAACTTCCAAAGACGTATCTTTTTGAGTAAACCACTTACTTACAAATGAACACTCTGTATATACCATGTAATATGATGTATTAAGAACTATGTAATGTTATGAACGACCAATTAAAAAAAAAAAACAAAAAAAACAAACAAAAAAAAAACAAATGAACACTCTGTCTTATTGCTGGTAGTATGTCTGTCTTTTATGTTCTTCCTCAGAATTTAGGTAGTTACTTTCTCATTTCTAACCACACAAGAGAAAAGAGGAGCAAGAAAAGCTTTAATAGAGGCCATGGAAGACTTTGCTGTGCAGTTAAGGGCTTATATTGGCCTGCATTATTCCTGCATATAACCGTGTTTGACCTACCCATTTCTATCAGGGGTGGTGTCACAACATATCTAATAAAATTCCTTTGTAAGATGAGGAAATGGAAGTTATCTAAATCTTTTCCCAACAGTGGCTAATGCTGAAAAGAACCTGTATCCAGGAACTGGTGAGGGATTATAACCTGATGCCACATTTTTTTCTCTGCCTCCTATTAACTATTAAATCAGTACACTTCATGAATTTTTTGAATAGTCTTTGGCATATAGTGAGTTCTAATAACAATTTGCTACTTTTGCTACTGTTGATATTACTATTGTTACTACTGAGCTATCTTAGGCCAGATAGTAGAAATTGCACTGGGACACTTTTAACAAAATGAAAGAAGTTCTAGTCAATCAATAAATTTGGGGAAGACTTATTTTTTTTAACTTTACAAAGATGATGAACCATCTTAAGTTGCATCATAAGAGACAATGTTTTTTCTCACAGTGATCTACCCACCATTTTATCCTTTCAGAAGTGACTTCTGAGGGCGAATTAATTGGAAAAAAAATTATTTGCAAGGAGGAGGCACAAGAGGAGGAATTAAAATACCATTAATAATATCAAGAAGTTTCATCTGAAAGCTCTCTAGCTAAGATAGTCCAGATCAAAGAAGATGAACTGAGGGTAATTATTAATTCAATACATTCCATGGCAAAGTTGAGATCAGAGCCACCTCTCTCTTATACTAAAAGTGCTAAAACACAGCAGTAACATTATTATAAATCTTTAGCCCAGGTGGCGTAATCTATGACCTTAGTTATAGCTTTCAACTCATCATTACACTCTACAAAATGATTCTAGCTTAAAAAACAGATTAGGTTTCTCATCACTGAAACTAACAGAACAGGCTGTAGAAACCATTAGAATGATAGCTACAGAGGATCAACAGGAAGAAAAAAATAGTTTACCTTCAAACAGAAATGTGATTGCTTGGAATTTGTAGAAGGCTCTGCTACTGACATTTAAAATGTGGATCTTTCATTTTCATCCTTTGCTTTTAATTTTTTTATAATTTCCGTTCTCAGATAATCCCTACATAAACTCTCGGTTTTCATGAGCTAATTTATTATTCATTCTTCAATTGCAGCCATTATCAAATTGTCTTTAACTTACACTTTAAACCTATGCTTTGAGATAGCTCACAATATTTTTTTTTAATTTGTGTCTCAGAGAGTACTGTTAGAAAAAAGAAGCCCATCAGTAAGATGCCCAGAAATTGTCAGAAGTCATGCACAACTGGACTTCTGTCTTTTTGAGCCAATCTTCTGCTAGGGGACATCTATGGAACTAGGAAGGGGAGTTGCCTTCAAATTATACCAAATGGTTAATTGAAAGAAAGACAGATTGGTAAGCCATCTGTGGCCTGACTAGCATTGAGAGAAAACTAGATCATCTGGCTCCCTTTCACTGCTCTAATTTATAATTCCCAGCAAATATCCACACTGCCATTTCCAGGCATATTCCTATGGCTCTTCTGTCTAATAACCACACAACCATAGGCAAATCCTTTAATCCCAATATTCTTTGGGTTTCAATTTCTTGGTCTATAAAATGTTAGAAATGGTCATGCCTACTTCACAGTGTTATGTGAGGATTTTCTGAGATAAAATGTGGTATGATTCTGACAAAATGCCTAGCATAGTGTTAAGGAAATATTCGGTACTGATATTGATTTTTTTCGCCTTATGTGGTACCAGGGATCAAACCCAGGGTCTTGCATATGCTAGACAAACATTCTACTGCTGAACTCCATCCCCAGCCTCTAGTTTGGTTATTCTTATGAGCTTTTATCTACTGTAAAATAGTCTATTAATCTTGCTGCATTTGCCTTTATGCTTTAGTAGACATTACATTTCTGATGATGAATTGCTTTTTTCTGTCAATTAAAACCAAGGTAGCCCATGTCCATATATGAATACACAACCAGTGAAACTCCACATCATGTACAACCACAAGAATGAGATCCTAATTAGAATAAGCTATACTCCATGTATGTATGTCAAAATATACTCCACTATTGTGTATATCTAAAAAGAATTAACTCAAATATCCACACTGGATATTTAAATAAAAAGAAATGAAACCAAGGAAGGCATCTTTGCTGAATCACACTCTGTCTTCAGTTTTCACTTCTAAAACCCTATATATGGGTATTTATACAACACATTGGTGTTTTATGTGCAAGTCTATCCAACATTTATGCCAGTATGCTCAGTCAATAATTATCCTTTTTTTATGTGCATGGGAGTGTGAGGGTCATCTTCATCTACATAATCCAAACCAAACTCCTTATTTATGTAAACCCCTATATTTACCTGCAAATGCTAATAAGGCAAATCAGATTTCCGATCAGAGAATAATGACAATATTTGCTTCATCACACAGGATATTTTCATTCTCTTTATAATTTTGCAATCTATTACACTGTTTATTATATCCAAATTCTCTCATCTGACTAACCAGACATTGAAACTAATGCATTTGCTAGTCTCAGGTATCTGAAAACTCCAAACAAAATACAATACAAGCATTCCAATTTATGAAGATGATTATTTAACACAATATAGTGGACAGAGTACACAGATAACTGCTATAATTGTGCACAGCAAACAAAGATTATTTTGTTCTCATTTATAATTCAATTTTATACATAATTTTCAGCTTGTGAAGCATGTTACAATGAGATCTTTTAAATGTAGAAAGATTGTACATATTACCTTCCTTCGAAGATTATAACATTAACCACATCATCAAATCCAGCTGCTGTTTTCTGCCCATGAGTTATTTAAGAGGAAAACACCAACATAATATAAAACATGCTTTAATCACTATATCTAATTATAAAGAATAGTAAATACCTCTCATGTTAATTTTTTAAACGCAGTAAAATTAATAATTAATAATTAAAGACTAAAATTCCAACAATGTACTGTCAAAAAAGACAAAGGCTAAAAACTGTCAGCTTACCTACCAATTTATCCTACACACATTTCCAAAAGTCTATTGAAGAAAATATCTGTTACTAGACATTATCCGTTTAAGGTAAAGTTTCATTTAGCTTTAAGCTAATGCTTGTAATATATTCTGAATTAATTGGATGAGTGGTATTAAATATTAATATAATAGCACACTTTTGTTGTTTTAATCTTTTTTTTTTATTGGTCGTTCATAACATTACATAGTTCTTAATACATCATATTACACGGTTTGATTCAAGTGGATTATGAACTCCCACTTTTACCCCGTATACAAATTGCTGTATCACATCAGTTACCCTTCCATTGATTGACATATTGCCTTTCTAGTGTCTGATGTATTCTGCTGTCTGTCCTATTGTCTACTATCCCCCCTCCCCTCCCCTCCCCTCCCCTTTTCTCTCTCTACCCCTTCTACTGTAAATCATTTCTTCCATTTGTATTCTCTTGACTTACCCCTCCTTTCCTCTTATATGACATTTTGTATAACCCTGAGGATCGCCTTCCATTTCCATGCAATTTCCCTTCTCACTCCCTTTCCCTCCCACGTCTCATCCCTGTTTACTGTAAATATTCTTCACAAGCTCTTCGTCCCTACCCTGTCCTTGTTTACACCCCTTATATCAAAGGAGTCATTTGGTATTTGTTTTTTAAAGATTGACTAGCTTCACTTAGCATAATCTGCTCTAATGCCATCCATTTCCCTCCAAATTCTATGATTTTGTCATTTTTTAATGCAGAGTAATACTCCATAGTGTATAAATGCCACATTTTTTTTATCCATTCATCTATTGAAGGGCATCTAGGCTGGTTCCACAGTCTTGCTATCGTGAATTGAGCTGCTATGAACATCGATGTAGCAGTGTCCCTGTAGCATGCTCTTGTTAGGGCTTTAGGGAATAGACCGAGAAGGGGAATAGCTGGGTCAAATGGTGGTTCCATTCCCAGCTTTCCGAGAAATCTCCATACTGCTTTCCAAATTGGCTGCACCAATTTGCAGTCCCACCAGCAATGAACAAGAGTGCCCTTTTCCCCGCATCCTCTCCAGCACTTATTGTTGTTTGACTTCCTAATGGCTGCCAGTCTTACTGGAGTGAGATGGTATCTTAGGGTAGTTTTGATTTGCATTTCTCTGACTGCTAGCGATGGTGAGCATTTTTTCATGTACTTGTTGATTGATTGTATGTCCTCCTCTGAGAAGTGTCTGTTCAGGTCCTTGGCCCATTTATTGATTGGGTTATTTGTTATTTTATTGTCTAATTTTTTGAGTTCTTTGTATATTCTGGTTATTAGGGCTCTATCTGAAGTGTGTGGAGTAAAGATTTGTTCCCAGGATGTAGGCTCCCTATTTATCTCTCTTATTGTTTCTTTTGCTGAGAAAAAACTTTTTAGTTTGAGTAAGTCCCATTTGTTGATTCTATTTGTTAACTCTAGCGCTATGGGTGTCCTATTGAGGAATTTGGAGCCCGATCCCACAGCGTGTAGATCATAACCAACTTTTTCTTCTATCAGATGCCGTGTCTCTGATTTAATATCAAGCTCCTTGATCCATTTTGAGTTAACTTTTGTGCACGGCGAGAGATAGGGATTCAGATTCATTTTGGTGCAAATGGATTTCCAGTTTTCCCAGCACCATTTGTTGAAGATGCTATCCTTCCTCCATTGCATGCTTTTAGCCCCTTTATCAAAAATAAGATAGTTGTAGTTTTGTGGATTGGTTACTGTGTCCTCTATTCTGTACCATTGGTCCACCCGCCTGTTTTGGTACCAGTACCATGCTGTTTTTGTTACTATTGCTCTGTAGGATAGTTTGAAGTCTGGTATCGCTATACCGCCTGATTCACACTTCCTGCTTAGTATTGTTTTTGCTATTCTGGGTCTTTTATTATTCCATATGAATTTCATGATTCTTTTATCGATTTCTACAAGATATGCTGTTGGGATTTTGATTGGCATTGCATTGAACTTATAGAGAACTTTTGGTAATATCGCCATTTTGATGATGTTAGTTCTGCCTATCCATGAGCAGGGTATGTTTTTCCATCTTCTAAGGTCTTCTTCTATGTCTTTCTTTAGGGTTCTGTAATTTTCATTGTATAAATCTTTCACCTCTTTTGTTAGGTTGATTCCCAAGTATTTTATTTTTTGGGGGGATATTGTGAATGGAGTAGTTGTCCTCATTTCCGTTTCAGAGGATTTGTCGCTGATATACAGGAATGCCTTTGATTTATGCGTGTTGATCTTATATCCTGCCACTTTGCTGAATTCATTTATTAGCTCTAATAGCTTCTTTGTAGACCCTTTTGGGTCTGCTAGGTATAGAATCATATCATCTGCAAATAGTGATAATTTAAGTTCTTCTTTTCCTATTTTTATGCCTTTAATTTCTTTTGACTGTCTAATTGCTCTGGCCAGTGTTTCGAGGACTATGTTGAACAGAAGTGGTGAGAGAGGGCATCCCTGTCTTGTACCAGATCTTAGAGGGAATGCCTTCAATTTTTCTCCATTCAGAATGATGCTGGCCTGTGGCTTATCATAGATTGCTTTTACAATGTTGAGGTATGATCCTGTTATCCCTAATTTTTCTAGCGTTTTGAACATAAAGGAATGCTGTACTTTGTCGAATGCTTTTTCTGCATCTATTGAGATGATCATATGGTTCTTATTTTTAAGTCTATTGATGTGGTGAATAACATTTATTGATTTCCGTATATTAAACCAGCCTTGCATCCCAGGGATGAATCCTACTTGATCATGATGTATAATTTTTTTGATATGTATTTGAATCCGATTCGCCAGAATTTTATTGAGGATTTTTGCGTCAAGGTTCATTAGAGATATTGGTCTGTAGTTTTCCTTCTTTGATGTGTCTTTGTCTGGTTTCGGAATCAGGGTGATGTTGGCCTCGTAGAATGAATTTGGAAGTTCTCCCTCTTTTTCTATTTCCTGAAATAGCTTGAAAAGTATTGGTGTTAGTTCCTCTTTAAAGGTTTTGTAAAACTCTGCTGTATACCCATCCGGTCCTGGGCTTTTCTTAGTTGGTAGTCTTTTGATGGTTTCTTCTATTTCCTCTATTGTTATTGGTCTGTTTAGGTTGTCTATATCCTCCTGGCTCAATCTGGGCAGATCATAGGACTCAAGGAATTTATCTATGCCTTCACTATCTTCTATTTTATTGTAGTATAATGATTCAAAGTAATTTCTGATTATCTTCTGTATTTCTGAAGTGTCTGTTGTGATATTGCCTTTTTCATCCCGTATGCTAGTAATTTGGGTTCTCTCTCTTCTTCTCTTCCTTAGCATGGCTAAGGGTCTGTCAATTTTATTTATTTTTTCAAAGAACCAGCTTTTAGTTTTTTCAATTTTTTCAATTGTTTCTTTTGTTTCAATTTCATTAATTTCAGCTCTGATTTTAATTATTTCTTGCCTTCTACTTCTTTTGCTGTTGTTTTGCTCTTCTTTTTCTAGGATTTTGAGATGAAGTATGAGATCATTTATTTGTTGGTTTTTTCTTTTTTTTGAGGAATGAACTCCAAGCAATGAATTTTCCTCTTAGAACTGCTTTCAATGTGTCCCATAGATTCCGATATGTTGTGTCTGTGTTTTCATTTAACTCTAGGAATTTTTTAATTTCCTCCTTGATGTCTTCTAAAACCCATTGATCACTCAGCAACCTATTGTTCATTCTCCAGGTGATGCTTGCTTTTTCCTTTCTTCTTTTATCATTGATTTTCAGTTTCATTCCATTATGATCAGATAAGATGCATGGTATTATCTCTACCCCTTTGTATTGTCTAAGAGTTGCCCTGTGACATAGTATATGGTCTATTTTTGAGAAGGTTCCATGTGCTGCTGAGAAAAAAGTGTAGCTACTTGATGTTGGGTGGTATAGTCTATATATGTCAATTAAGTCTAGGTTGTTAATTGTGTTATTGAGTTCTATAGTTTCCTTATTTAACTTTTGTTTGGAAGATCTGTCCAGTGGTGAGAGAGGTGTGTTGAAGTCTCCCATGATTATTGTATGTTGGTCTATTAGACTCTTGAACTTGAGAAGAGTTTGCTTGATGAACACAGCTGCACCATTATTTGGGGCATATATATTTATGATTGTTATGTCTTGTTGGTGTATGGTTCCCTTGAGCAGTATGAAGTGTCCTTCTATATCCCTTTTGATTAGCTTTGGCTTGAAATCTATTTTATTAGATATGAGTATGGACACTCCTGCTTGTTTCCACGGTCCATATGAGTGATATGATTTTTCCCAACCTTTCACCTTCAGTCTATGTATATCTTTTCCTATCAAATGCATCTCCTGTAGACAGCATATTGTTGGGTCTTGTTTTTTGACCCATTCTACTAGCCTGTGTCTCTTAATTGGTGAGTTTAAGCCATTAATATTTAGGGTTATTATTGAGATATGGTTTGTTCTTCTATCCATATTTGTTTATTGATGTTACTAAACCTGATTTGTTATCCTCTTTGACTACTTTCCCCCCTTTACTGTCCTACCTCCCATTGTTGGTTTTCAATGTTATTTTCCATTTCCTCTTCCTGTAATGTTTTGCCAAGGATTTTTTGAAGAGATGGTTTTCTAGCTGCGAATTCTTTAAACTTTTGTTTATTGTGGAAGGTTTTAATTTCATCTTCTAACCTGAAGCTTAATTTCGCCGGATACACGATTCTTGGTTGGAGCCCATTGTCTTTCAGTGTTTGAAATATGTTATTCCAGGATCTTCTAGCTTTCAGAGTCTGTGTTGAGAGATCAGCTGTTATCCTGATTGGTTTACCCCTAAATGTAATCTGCTTTCTTTCTCTTGCAGCTTTTAAAATTCTCTCCTTATTCTGTATGTTGGACATCTTCATTATAATGTGTCTAGGTGTGGATCTCTTATGATTTTGCACATTCGGCGTCCTGTAGGCTTCTAGGATTTGGGATTCTGTCTCAATCTTCAATTCTGGGAAGTTTTCTCGTATTATTTCACTGAATAGACTGTTTATTCCTTTGGAATGGAGCTCTGTGCCTTCCTGTATCCCAATGACTCTTAAATTTGGTCTTTTGATATTGTCCCATAATTCTTGGATGTTCTGCTCATGGTTTCTTAGCAGACTTGCTGAGCTGTCTATGTTCTTTTCCAGTTGAAATACTTTGTCTTCATTGTCTGATGTTCTCTCTTCTAAGTGATCTACTCTGCTGGTAGTATTCTCAATTGAGTTTTTAAGTTGGTTTATTGTTTCCTGCATTTCTAGAATTTCAATTTGTTTGTTTTTTATTACCTCTATCTCCCTGTGAAATTGATCTTTTATTTCCTGGATTTGTTTGTCAATGTGATCTTTCATTGTCTTATTTTGCTGTCTCATGTCTTCCTTGAGACTCCAGATCATCTGAAGCATATATATCCTGAACTCTTTATCTGATATTCCATCTGTTGCAGCTATTACCTCTTCTAAAGTTGAGCCGACCTGCATTGCTTGTGGTCCTTTCTTTCCTTGTCTTTTCATACTGCTCGCGTTTCTTTCTGCTTGGTGCAACTGTTGTGTTTTGAAATTTACCCCCTATTTATTTATGTTGCTCTTGTATACTTGAAAAGTCTCCCTTGCAGGTGCGGGCGGCGGCTGTGCCCCTACTCCAATTGGGGTGATGTGTCTACCACGCTGGCGGCTCTCTGGGCCTGTTCCGGGAGTGGAAGGCGGCTCTGCTCTGTCCCTATTCCAATTGGGGTGTCGTGACTACAATGCTGGCAGGTCGCTGGGCCTGTTCCGGGCGTGGGCGGTGGGCTTGGCTGGCGGGATTCCACCTAATGGCAGTCCCTAACCTCCCTGCTTGCTAATTAATGGCTTCTCTGAGGCGCCACGCCTTCTGTAGCTGCGGGGCAGGCCGCGCGAATCAGTTGGCCTGGATCTCCGGGGTCCTGCTGCTGGCTGTTTTGATGTTGCAAGCTGTTGGAGAGTGGTGGTGTATTCTTCAGCTTTCCCGGATGGTGGCCGCTGACTGCCTGGATGGAGTGTCCGCTGTTTTGATGTTGCACTCTGAAGGAGAGTGGCGGTGTATCCTTCAGCTTTCCCGGATGGTGGCCGCTGACTGCCTCGGTTGAGTGTCTGCTGTGGGGGATGGGACTGTACCGCTTCCTTCCCCTTCTGAGATCCCGTGCTCGGCCCAAGGGTCCGTGTGGGCTTGGCTGGTGGGATTCCACCTAATGGCCTTCCCTAACCTCCCTGCTTGCCAATTAATGGCTTCACTGAGGCGCCACGCCTTCTGTAGCCGCAGGGCAGGCCACGCGAATCAGTTGGCCTGGATCTCCGGGGCCCTGCTGCAGGCTGCTGGGATCCCTGGCACTCTATCACTTTGATTTTTTCTGCTTGCCCCTCCCCCAGCGCTGGCTAGCCAGGTTTCGTTTTGGCTGCTACTGGGAGGAGGGGTTGGAGGTCAGGTGTCTCTGGTTTCCCCCTAGTCTTTATGGAGGCTCAGCTTGATACTCCCTCTCCCGGCAAGCCTAGGAGAGATTTTATGCGAATTCCCGCTGTCTGGGGGGTGAGCTGAATGACACCGACCTGTTTTGATGTTGCACTCTGAAGGAGAGTGGCGGTGTATCCTTCAGCTTTCCCGGATGGTGGCCGCTGACTGCCTCGGTGGAGTGTCCGCTGTGGGGGATGTTTTAATCTTTTTAATAACTCTTTCCATGAGCTAATTCCGTACATTTCTTACCTCTCACTCTCCCTATACATTTTTTCTTTCTTAAATTTGAGAACATTTCTTGGACTTCACTGGATTTTTTCTTTTCATACTATTTTATAAAATGTGTTAACTAATCCAAAGGGTTCAAAGACTACATTTGGAACCTTGTTCATGTAACTGAAGGAACCAATCTAGGAACAACTTTTGAGAAGAAATGTCAAGAAGTGAAAAGTTGTATTATTTTGTCAGAATGTAGATACATTTTTTCATTGTGACATGTTCCCCATTCCATAGTGAGATGGAATTTTTAATAGCTTGCTATACTGTAAGTGTACTTTTTAAAGTTTAAAGGTTCATCTTACTACAGTTAAAATGCCAATAATTAACAAAGTTAATCATAATAAATTCTGGATAGGATGAGGGGAGTAAAGGTACAAATATTGTAGTAGGACTGCAAATTAGTGCAACCACTCTGGAAAGTTGTATGGTGATTTCCCCAAAAAGGTGAAAGTTATTTGAAATTTATGCAAATAGTGATTAAGCTTGTTTTATACACTGAAACTCTTAATTTATCTCGAGTTTTCATAGTTTAAGGCAGGGATTCATTTTTATTTTTCTCATCTAGATAATTATTTTTTCCAGCTTTATTTATTGAATAGTTCATCTTTTCATCATAGACCTCCCTGACATCTATTAACAAGGTTTCCAACATGCATGATATACCTAGTATTTAGCCACCTGTCAAATAATCCAAAAACTTTCCTCCAGACATTTAAAAGTTCAATTCACTTTCTATAGATGAAGCACTTGCAATAAAAGAGAACATTTCAACAGTTCATTCAAGTGAAAAAGGAAAGGTTCTGTACATATTTTCCACCCCATCATTTATCAGGCAGGCTTGTGCTTCATAAGGTAAAGTCATGTGAAAGAAGCAATCGAGACAGTGAATTTTCTTTGTGTTTGTGCCGCTAACCATAGTCTGTTTATGAGATATTTGGAAGAAGCAGAAGAGGATAAGATATTTAATTTTGTTGAATGTTGTCAGATGGCTAGGTCATGAAACTTGCTAAAGAAATTCACTGAGCATGGATTTTTTGGGAATTAAAAGAACTCTGAGGGGCTAAACTTTTTGGACCCCCCATAGTTTATAATATTGTACGTTCTTACTGATGTAACAAGATATTTGACTACACTGAACCTGAAACTTTAGAGGAAAAAACAAAAGAACTACTGATAAATTCAAGGAAATATTGGTATTTGAAGTGACTAAAAATTCAGCAGATATCTGAAGATTGCATGCATATCATCCTGCAGAATGGTACCAAACTCATTTTTAAACGCAGAACTATTTGTGAAAAGGAAGTTACAATTTCTGAAAAGAGGCATAAGTTTTTTTTAATGAATACAAACCATGCTTCAAATTTCTGCATCTAAGAAAATAAAAGACAAAAACACAGAGGTATTTATAGCATGAATTTGCAACACATGATATACATGTTCATACTTGAATACACTAAAGACACTTATGAATTAAGAAGAAAAACATAAAAATGCCAATAGAAAATTGACATAAAAGGGCAATTCATAATAGAATATATACAAATTTTAAACAAATATGAAAATATATTTAATTTCAATAGGTAAAATGATATTTAAAAATTTATAATATGAAATGCCATTTTCCCCAATCATAAAGTAAAATTTAAAAGGTTGACAAATCCAATGTAACTTTGGGCATGGAAAATTTGGAACTTTCACAAGTCATCAGTAGGGGTGGGAATTAGCATAAACTTTTTAAAAGAACCATTTTGACCATTCTTATATTGTGCATACATTCTAATGTAATAATTATATCATGCACAATTCTCCTCTGCATCAGTTGCTCACATTACCTATACATCTTGAAATTGAGGCCTGATTATCCTTTGTTCTTGACTAACTCTCCAAGAATATTTATATAGTGGAAGACAAAGATAATGTTTTCTTCCAGTGAAAAGAGGCAGTTTTTCTTATAACCCCAGATGATAAAGATAGTTTATCAATCTAGAGCAAAGGGCAAGCATTATTACTAACTGTTATAAAAGATTCATGTTCCCTAAGCTCAGGTTTCAATCTTACAATGCAACTGACTGTGTGTGATGTCATCTGGCTCTCACTGAGATACGATATATGTATAAAGAGTTTAAGAAGAATTAAAGAATTGCCACAAACACACATACATGTATGTACATGTGTACAGACATAAATGAATACTTACAATTCGATTACTGTAAATGTTATTAATATTGAACTGCCCTCTGTCTCTGACCTGGGTAATTCTTGTTTTGTATCAACATGAAAGTATAGCAAGCTAATATGTTTGCTTTGTAATAAGGTAAACATGCAGATCATTCACCCTTATTGATAGATATTGCTTTGAAAAATTTATTGTAATATACTAGCACAAGAATTCAAATTTATTTACCCAAATTTGTTCATGGATGTATGCTCATATTTCTGAGAAACTGAAATAACATAAGAGTGCATGATAAGAAATAAGTAACACTTTAAATAAATTGTTACATATAAGGAATGGAATATTATGAAGTCATAAAAATGAACACATAATCTTATAGAATGTGAAAATACCTATAAAACACAATATTAAGTAGAAAAGCACTTCATGGACCAATATAGATAGTATAATTTTATTTTTATTAGTAAAACTCTTTCACTCTCTTACACACATATTTCTAGACAGTTATATACCAGTATGATAGTGACAGTTAACTCTGAATATTGAGATATAGGATGATTTAAATTTTTCTGCTTATATTTTCTTGTTTTTCTAAAATGATCATGTGTTATTTGTGTATTTAAAAAATAAATGATTCATGCTAAAAAAAACTTTGCAGCTGTCTTTGGAATTCATATCTCAGGAAGTATCTGAATTATCACACATCTGACCCATTACTGAAGCTCATTTCAAAGAGGAACTGATTGAGCTGAAAACAAACTATAACCACTACATAGACATAATATCCTTCAAATTTTGGAGAGGAAAATATAATTGCACGAATAATTCTAAAATTTCTGGCTATGTGGTCAAACTCTGGGCTATGTTTGGGTCCATATGGCTCTATGAAAGCATATTTTCCCTTATGTAACTTCTGAAATCACTATTAAGACAATTAGCAATGGAAAGCTGGAGTTAGTGCTTTGATAAAAGTCATCCTTGTCTCTAGGATAAGTCCTCTGTTCATAGCAGTATTATCATCGATTTGTAACTATTTTTGTATGAAAATAGATATTTAAAATAATTTGACCTGATCTGTATTGCTGCTAACATTTACATTTTAAGATACAGAATGCTATACTTCACAATGATAAAAAAATGCAGATTGCATATATATGCCTCCTTCTTTTCTCACTCAAAATTCCCAATCTCATAAAAAATTATAGACTGTATAAATATACCATACATTGGTATTACCAAAATGCTTTTAGCTTTTCACACTTAATGTTTTATTTCATGCTTCCTTGCCAGTTCTCATGCTATTCCTTTTACTTTGAGCCCCTTTACATTTTTTAACTTTGAGTCTTAATGTTCAAGACTCAATTTAGCCATCATCCCTTCCAAGAACCTTTCCTAAAATCCCAAATTATGATATGCCCTCCTATCTAATCCCATGACACCCATTGTATACATATGTTATCTTATTCAATACTTACTGAGAATTTACCATGTATAATACAATGAATGGGATATTATCATAAGCAATAACATTATCATGTGGCTAATGGTTCATCCTGTAAGTTATCATATTAAAATTAAATTCACTAATGTTTTATACTATTTCTAGATTATATGCACCCCAATACCAAAGGTATGTGTACTCACATAAGTACCCTTAATTTTTAGCATTTTACTGAAATAAAATTGACATACAATACATATTTATTGAACTGAACTTATTTGCAAAGGAAAAAATGCCATTTTACAAATTAACAATGCCATATTTTTTGTGGTCCATCCTAAGTTTTGGTTACTGATTATCATGTCACAGGATAAAATAATATATCCCATTGGGATGAATGGGGTTGGGGAAATAATGGAGGAAATAAAGATATAACTCAGAAACAAAGACATTGACCCACCCAGAATTATTTGTTACACATTTTCTCTTTATTCTACTTATATTCTCACCACATAAACTCTCCACTACCATGCATTTTTGAATCATGTATTTTCTCACATAGCTGAGTTGAAGAAAATCCTGTGTGTCTTGGGGGTGGTGGACAGCTTCCTAAATCCTGATGCAAATATTCGTCACTTATACTGTGACATAAACATCAGATACTCACACATAAGTCAGCATTAAGTAGTACTTATAACACACTCAATGTGCTCAATCAATTGGCTGAAATTGGGTCAGTATAAAGATCAATTTGGCATTCACACTTGACTTCCATTGTCCTCAAAACTTTGTTTCAATCCATCCACTGGCCTTTCTAGATTCCAAATGAATGGCTTCCACAATATCACACATGAGGACTGTTGGGATGGTACTTTGCCAAATTAATTTTGAAACTGTAGAATAACAATGGCTAACCCAGCTATTGAAAGTTGTAGTTTATCAAGCAGCATTAAATGCAATAAGAACCAAGGGAGGTAAGTAATGTTTTCACCATGTGTTACAGTGACTACAACACAGGGCCCTGCCCTGACCTATTGACCACATAACTATCCAGCTATAGTTGTTCAGATGCATTAAGGAAACATGATCCTGAATTTTATTTAGCCCTATCTATATTCCATTCCTTGCATCCTGCTGACTTTGGCTCTCTCTCCTTCTACCTTTACTTTCTTTCTCCCCCCCCCACCACACATTTTCATAATCTACAAAAGTTTGTTCACAAAAGAAGATGCACGACTCCTGCATTTGTCTTAACCAGCTTCTTTTTGTTTTCTTCTTAATGAGAAAACAAACTTTTGATGATTTTAAAATGTGTTTCTTGTTCATTTCACTTCAGTACTAATCATATTTTTAACTTTCTTCTTGTATTGTGAAGGAAAAACCAAATGCGTACTCCAAACTGTAGCCTCTAACAACATTTAATTTGTCAAGACAAGTAAATACCTTTAAATCAGTTTTGCATCAATTACTTCTTACATAGAATATAGATGGCTTGGTCTCCATAATAGGAATAACATAACTCAATTATGCCTTATAGCTATGCATCTTTATTTTTAAAAAGCTAAAATTAAAATACAGATTACTAAACTGTATTTTAATCCCATTATTATTAAAACTTCAATCAAATCACTTAGCCATTTTTTTCTCCTTGCCAACATTGCAATAGCCTTTAATAAAAGCCTACTTTCTGATAGCATAAAGATGAGATGAAATAGGTACTTGTCCTCTGGAAGTTCTATGATCACTCATGTGTATTTTTTTATGCTATGCAAAAATAGCTCATTTTTCCATGAATGTGCTATTTAAATGCAGGCAGATCTGACATTTTAAGATTGTCATCAATTCTGAGAGGAAAAAGCATGTTACCTTCTTTGTTCCTTTAGAAACTAATTTCATTCAAGGTCCCTTTTCCCCCAGAAGTTGGCGCTGAGGTTTTAAATGAATGCTATCAAAAGCACTATTAAATAGGATTGTATCCAGTTGACCAGGGTTCGTGTTAGGAACAATTTTAGAGATCTTCTAACATTGAAAATGTAATTCTTCAATTATACTTCTAGATAAAATGAAATTACCTTGAATGCATGGTCTAGTGGACTTACTCCGGATAATACAATGCTAAACTATCAAATCCATCCTTGTAGCAAAATGGATCTGATCAAAAATTTTAATGTGTTATAAAAAAGAAAAGCTAAATGAAAAACAAAAGACCTAGGAAGCAGCAAAATGTGATTTCTCCAAGTTTGCCATCTGAAGATTCTTACCTCTTTCTGTGCTGGTAGATGCAATTATGGGCTGACTTATTAAATTTATGTTTTTCCTAACTATACTTAGTCTTCACCAATATATTTTTAAAAACATTTATTTGGGCTGACCCTTTGCTACTTTGAGGGATTTTTTCTGAAGTTTTATTATCTTTGTGAATAATAAAGTTTTAATGAATTTTGAGTAGCTCAATAGTTGTAGGCAGGCTCAGAATAGATTCACATTTGGCTTTATTATGGAATTTCCATAGAGGATGTTGATTTCAGCTGTTCAATGTGAACATCATGAATCAACACTTAAAAAAAAAAACAGAAAATAGCAAAAATCCTTTGAAAAACTTTTAGAAAATACAGAAAATATGCAAGGAAAATATAAGTTACTCAAAACCCCACCAGAAAGACAGCCTTAAAAATTTAATTTCTATATTATTTTCTAAATATATACATATACATAAATACACATTCAAATCCTATGTTTTATATTTTATTTTATTTAACTAAAGTTGTTTTATATATATATATATATATATATATATATATATATATATATATATTTTGCCAGAATTACATATTTTTATGTCTTTATTTTTTTTATTTTTATATGACGATTGAACCCAGTGTCTCAGATGTGCTAGCCAAGTGCTCTACTGCTCTACCACTAAGCTAGAACCCTAGACCCAGAATTATGTATTTTAAAACATGCTTTTTAAAAATAAATGCTTACAATAATTGACATCCCTTTATTCTATGTGACTATGTTTTAAAATTGGCATATAATAATTGTACATATTTATGAAATATAATGTGATGATTCAGTATATGTGTACATTATATAATGAACGAATCAGTGTAACCAGCCTACTCATTACCTCTTATCACTTGTAGTGAGAATACTCAAAAACCTCTTTTCTACAACTTTTGAAAATACAGTGTATTATTGTTAACTATATACACCCTATTATGTGAATAGAATACTGGAAGTAATTCCTCTTTTCTACTTGTAACTTTGTCCATTGACAACCTCTCCCCCTGTTTTTTCACACTTCTCTGAAAAACAATTATTCTACATACCTACTTCTAGGTAGTCAGTGTTTTAGATTCTCCATAGGAATATGATCTTACAGTATTCTCTTTCTGTGTTAAAGTTATTTGGCTTAATATAATGTTTGCCAGGCATTTGTGACAACTGACAGAATTTCATCTTTATTATGGCTGAATAGTATCCAATTGTGTATATATTGTGTACAAGTTGCCTCATTTTATTTATCCATTTCATTGTTGGACATTTTGATTCATTCCAAACCTTGGCTATGGTGTATACTGCTGCAATAAACATGGGTATGCATAAGTATTTCTTAAGAATGATGATTTCAATTCCGTTGGGTTTGTGTTTAATAATGGGATTGCTGGATCACATGATAGTTCTATTTTTAGTTTTCTTTGGAAATTTCCAAAATGTTTTCCAAAATATCTGTACTAACTTACATTCCCACCAACAATGAATAAGCTCCCCTTCTTCCACATACTCACCAGTATTTGTTATTTCTTGTGTTTTTTTAAAAAAAATAATAACCATTATAAATGGGGTGAGAAGATATTTCATTGTGGTTTTAATTGTGGTTTGATTTAAATTTTCCTGATGATCAATGATCTTTTCACAACCTATTGGACTTTTACATGTCTTCTTCTAGGAAATGTATGTTTAGGTCTCTTGCTCATTTTTTGTAATACATTTTTTAGTTATAGATGGACCAATACCTCTATGTTATTTATTTATTTTTATGTGGTGTTGCGGATCGAACCCACTGCCTCCAATGTGCTAGATGAGTGCCCTACCACTGAGCCACCACCCCAACCCCTCCTGCTCATTTTTAAATCAGATTATTTCTATTTTATTTTTGCTACTAACATTTTTGAATACTTTATATATCCTGGATATTAGTTCCTTCTAAGACACGGAGTTTGAAATATTTTTTTTGTATTCTGTAGGATATCTCCTCACTCAGTTGATATTTCTTTTGCTGTGAAAAAGCTTCTAAGTTTGACATATTCATGTTTTCATATTTTTGTTGCTGTTGTTGCCTACTTGTGAGGTTCTATCCATAAAATCCTTGCCCTGAGCAATGTCATAAAACATTTCCATTCCCATGTGTTTTTTTCCAGGAGTTTAATAGTTTCCGATCTTATATTTGTCTTTAGTCCATTTGAATTTGTAGCTTTTAAGAAACAGGAGTCTAATTTAATTTTTGTAATGTTGATATCTACAATTCTCAGCAACATTTGTTGCAAAGGCTCACCTTTCTGCAATGTATGTCATTACCATCTTCATCAAAAATCATTTGACTATAAATACATGGGTTTAATTCTTAGTTCTCTAGTCTGTTAAATATGTCTGTGTTTATATCAATACCATTCTGATTTGGCTTTTTATTGTGAAGTAGTACATTTTGAGGTTAATTAATATGATGCTTCCAGCTTTGTTCATTTTGCTTAAAATTGTTTTGACTACACAGGATTTTTTGTGGTTTCATACAAATTTTAGTATTGTATTTCCCATTTCTGTGAAGAATGTCATTGGTGCTATGATGGGGATTACATTGAATCTGTAGGTCACTCTTGATGATATGGACATTTCAACAATATTACTTTCCATTTCTTGGATCCTCTTTAATTTATTTTCACCAATAGTTTATAGTTTTCATTGTGCAGATCTTTCACTTCCTTTGCTAGATTTATTCCTAGGTTTTTATTTCTATAGCTATTTTAAATGGGATGGCATTCTTCACTATTTTTCAGCTAGTTTGCAATTGTCATGTAGAGGTGCTACTGATTTTTATATTTTGAATTTATTCTTCAACTTCATTAAATTCATTTATTAGTTCTAATGATTTTTCAGTGGAATCTTTAGTGTTTTATATATATAAGGTCATGCCACCTGCAAACAAGGACAACTTAACTTCCTTAATTCTATTTGGATATCTTTTATTTCTTTTTTTATATTTTTAAATATTTTATTTAGATACAAGACATCAATAAATTCTTAGGGCCTTACAAAGTTGCTGAGGCTGGTCTCAAAATTTCAATCTTCCTGCCTCAGCCTCCCAGGTCACTAGGATTACAGACGTATGCCACCACATCCAGTTGGAAATCTCTTTTAAATGCACCATTAGATTTAGTTTACCAGTATTTTGTTGAGTAATTTTGTCTTTATGTTCACCAGGGATATAGGTTTATTTTTTTTTCTTTTGTATCTCTGTATGGTTTAGTCTTAGGGTGAGGCAGACATTAAAGAAGAATGGGAGGATTTTCTCTACTTCAATTTCTTGAAAAGGTTTGAGAAAAATTGGTATTAATTTTTTAAACTATTTTGTGGAATTCAACAGTGAAGTTATCTGGTCTTATGCTTTTCTTTAAATAGAAGATTATTAATAATTCAAGCTTGCTGCTAATTATTAATCTGTTCAGTTTCTCTTTCTTGATAATTCAGTCTTGGTATGTTGTATATGTTCAGGAATTTGTTTATCTCCTAGATTTTCCAGTTTGTTGGTTTATTTATGATAATCTTTAATGATCTTTTGTATTTTTATGGTATCAACTGTTATGTATTCTTTTACATCTAGAATTTTGTTTACTTGTGGTTTAAATCTTACTGTTATATAATATTATCAACTTAAAAAGCAACTCTTCATTTTGTTGCTCTTTTGTATTAGCATTGATAATTTCTGCATTTTTCCACTTTATATATACATAAATATATTTTTAATTTACATATAATAATTATGTTTATGAGATAACATATTATGTGTTGATATATGTATATTGCATAACATTCAAATCAAGATATATATATAGTTATTTCTTTGTTCTAGAGATATGAAAGTTTCCATATCACCTTTATAGTAAAGGAGTATTCCAAATTTGATCATTAGTTGAACTTTACCAATGAGTTTTAGACTTTTATATATTTTCAGAACAGTAATTATCATGTTTTTCACTTCTAGTTTAAGCATGTCCTTACATTTCTTACTGTAGTAGTGATGAATTCCTTCAGCTTTTGCTTATGTTTTGTTTTTTCTTAATTTCTGAAAGATAACTTTTCTGGGTGCTATCCTTTATATATTCCTTTGGGTGTCCTCCAAAGGCCCATGATTGCAGGGTTTTTACACAGGTTGGCACTAATGGGAAGTGGAGAAACATTTGGGAGTTGGGGTCTAGTGGGAGGTAGATTGGTCATTGGAGGATGCCCTCAAAAGTGAATGTAAGAACCAGCTCATCAATATTGTTTACTCTAAAGATATGATTATTTTTTTCCACACATGTTCCCACCATAATATGCCACCATTCATCACCTTACCAGAACTGAGTTATTGCAGTTGCCATGCCTTTGAATCCCCAAATATGTGAGCTGAATAAAACTTTTCAGTTTATAAGTTAGTTGTCTCAGGTATTTTGTTGAAATAATATAACATTGACCAATATACTGGATATAGTATTCTTTTTGTAAAATATTTTTAGTTGTGAGCCTTTATTTTATTTGTTTGTTTGTTTGTGTATTTATATGTGGTTCTGAGAATCAAACCAGAGCATCACAAATGGTAGGCAAGCACTCTTCCACTGAACTACAACCCCAGCCTGGATATAATATTGTTGAAAGGCATTTTTTTCTTTTAACAATCTGACTATATTTTCCCATTCTCTCCTGGTATGCAAGGATTTTGCTAAGAAATCTGCTGTTATTCTAATGTAGATTTCCTTGTATGTGACAGAACATTTTTCTCTAGTGGCTTTTATAATTCTCTTTTTGTCTTTGAGTTTTAACAGTTTAATTATAATATGTTATATACATGATCTTTTGGGGTCAAATATAATTGTGGTCCTTAAGTTTCAAGAATCTGGACATCCATGTATATCCTGAGACTTAGAAACTTTTCAGCTATTATTCCATTAAATGGGCTTCTGTACACTTCTCCATTTTTTCTCCACTAAAACTCTATAATGTAAGGAGTTGTTCCCTTAATGGTGTTCCATAGACTTTCTTCATTTTGTTTCTCTTTTCTTTCTTTTTTGTACCCCCACCCCCCGATTGTGTAATTTTAAAAGACCTGTCTTCAGGTTTAGAAACATTTCTTTCTGTTTCATCTAGAATGCTCTTGAAACTTTCAGCTATATCTTTTATTTCATACATTAAAATATTCAGTTTTTTAGATGTGTATTTTCTTGTTTCATTCAAATCCTAAATTTTTCCTGATTTTATTGGATTTCTTATCTGTATTGTCTTTTATCTCAGTGAGTTTCCTTAGGATCATTGTTTTTACTTCTTTTTCCAATAATATAGAAATTTTCCTTTATATGAAGTCATCTTTGAAGAATTATTCTTTCCTTTTTTTCTCATGCTTCTGGCATCCCTATGTTGATATTTTCATATATGATGGAGTGGTCATAACTTTCAATTTTATGGAATGTCTTCCATAGGGAAATATTTTTACTGGTAGATGTAAGGTTTTAGTTGGATCAAGTGTGTTGGTTTTGGATCCAGGTAGATGCAGTTGTGTAGTCTTCATGTGGTTTACTTTAGCCGTTTTCACATCAAAAATGCCAATGAATGCCTCAGTGGCCTAGGGCTCAGAAGTGCAGCTATGTTGCCAGGTTCAGCATGTCCTTCCTGTTGTAAGTTGGAGTGCTATGTGATACAGGTATGTAAGGGCAGCTCTCCACTGGATAAAGAGTAACTTCCTCACTGGATGTCGGATTGATAATCAGCTAGTCTCTCCTAGATGGTTAGAAATCCTTGCCATGCTGGGTACTTGGTCCTCATGGGCTTCCAGGTACATGGGGACTGGCTAGTCTCTGCCACAGCAGTCTTGGCTCCTCTGCTTGGCCTAGGCTCCCCAGAAAATGCAGACACCAATTTCAGTATAATGCAGTGGAAGAGGAGCCTCAGTGATGGAGCAATAATACTGTGCTTACTAGCCTCCAGAGCAGCATGTCTTCTAACAATAGATCCAGTCTCAATATGGTGCCATAGAGAAGCATCCTGGGCCAAGAAGAAGGAGGCATATCATGGGCTCCTTCTTCAGAACAAAGTAACTGTGTTTGTGAAGGCTACTCACAGATTCAGGGACAGTGAAAACTGAAGGATTCTCCAGCAGCAAAGAGTGTATGTATTTGTGGTTTCTATTGAGACTGCTAATTGCATTTTCCTTAACTTTTCCCCTAGAGAAGTCCCTCTTGCTTCTAGGATAGAGAGATGGGGTGGTAGAGGCAGAGGATTTCATTCCCTTCTCTATGTGACTCTCCAAAGTCTATGTACTCCACAGAATCCCCACAACAGTTAGCATATTCATTCCTATTCCAGTTGGAAAGTAGTCATTTGTTCATTGTTTTGGTTCTTTTTTCATAGAAGGGTTAGGTTGTGTGTTTTTCTACTAAACTATCTTATTTCACTTTTCAAAACAAGCTATTTAATGTCATCAATATTCCATCATTTCACTATGTAATAATTCATATAAAAATATCTATTCTGGGGATATTTAAGATGATTTCAAATGCTTGCTAATAATATATTGTTGTGGTCAATGACCTTTTAAATATGTCTTTCTACTTATATCTGGTTGTATCTATGAAATAAATGTCAATCAGTAGAATTACTAGGTCAAAGGGTATGAGACTGTTTAAGGATATAATATATATATGATATAATATATATGTATATAATATGTGATATGTATATAATGTATATTATATATATTGATACCATCTATATGGATATATAAATAAGTATATATGGATATATAAAATATATGTGTGTGTGTGTGTGTGTGTGTGTGTAGCCAAGTTTCCCTCATGATGATTTATACTGATTTACACTCCATTATCAGTGTATATGAGTGCCAAATTTACAATGTTCTTGCCAGAATTAGCTATGTTTTCAAATTCTTTTTCCAGATTAATAGTTAAAAGACTACAATTCATTATTCAATTTGAAAATTGATTATTTAGGGCTTGCAATTTTCCATAGATTAATTATTATTAGCAAGTTTTGTTTACGTCCCCTCATTCAATTTTCTTTTTACATACTTTATAATTTTTAATTGATTTCCACCAAAAAATTTCATATTTGGGATATTAGCCCTATATGTTACCTATGATTCAAATATTTTCCCAGTTTCACATTTTTCTTTGTTTTATTGAATATTTTTTAAGTATCTGTATCCTAATATATCATTGTTTTAAATGTTCTTATATGGTTTCTGCTTTAGATGTCATGCTCATAAAGCTATCTCATACTCCAAATATTATATAAATATCCAATTATATTATGTCATGGCTTAATATATAGTCTAATCATATATACATATGTATAGTGCACTAATGATAAGGATTGTTATTACCAAAATTATATATTGCAGTTATGCTTCTTTTAATGAACTTTTTCTATGTTTTTCAAAAGTTTACTTTCTATAAATATAAATAGTAATATATGGGAATTTTCACTTCTTTGAAGATTTAACACAAATTAATCGTGAAACCATTTGGATCAGAATGTTTTTTTAAAGGAAATTCCTTTAAACTTTACTTTTCTCAAATTCTTCATGGTTACTACTCAACTTTTTTCTGTTCTGGAATCAATTCTGTTTTTTTTTTTTTTCAAATTTACCAGCATTAGATTTTTGAGTGCTTTTATTCTTATGTATGTTACAAATATTTTCCATAAGTGCTAATTCTAAATTTTCTGTATCTTTTATTGACATCTTCTCCCACCTGCTATAAGTAAAAAATGATTTGGAAATAACTTAATAATTACTTCTGCATTAAGGTGGGAGGGGGAAAATCCTTGAGTTCTCTCTATATTAAACTAGACTTCAACAAGCTGTTATCAATTAAAGTACTGTGCTGCAATTGTAGATAAGTCATCATCAGGTTGTTACATGTGTGTTAATTCTACTCTGGTGTCCCAAAGATCAAGACTTTTCATAGTCAAACTCCTAATAGAGAAAGAACATAATAGATGTCATCATTCTTTAACATAATATTATTATAATGTATATCTTTCAAAAAAATACCTAGGCTTAATTACTCACTTGTTTGAAAATTACATTTTAACATATGTCACATACATAAAAGCTACAGTAATGCAATCTCTTTTCTGGTGTTTCTTATTAAACCTGCACCTTTATACTAATTATTAATGCCATTTTATTCTCCTTGTCTTTAACCTCAGGTTTAATGAGAATGCTACCTAATGTAGAGATAGAAACTTTCCTTTGCATCATTGCAACACTGTAGGCCTGTTTACATTTTAAGAAATCCTTATGAATATAGCTATATATATTTTTTAAAAGCTTAACTATCTCTAATGAGATCAACTGCTTCCAAATCTTATCAAGGAGAAAGCATAAAGATATCTTTTTAGCATTTCAAATAATTATTATGAGTTTCTTCAATTTTCTTCTCCCATTATAATCATGATAAGAGATAAATATTATGCAATAAATATGTTTGGTAGTGTAATATGCTTCCATTCAAAATGTATTTTCCCTTTCTCAGTACTAATTATTTGGTTTTTCATACAAAAACTTGTTTATTTTCTTGTATTTTGAATCAAACTAGCCCCTAGTATCATAATAGAACGCACCAAATTTTAGACTGTTCTGAAGAGTTTTGATATTCAAAACCATGTTTACCATAGTTATTTAATATCATATAGACAAACACATATTTAGAAGCCTCTTTTCATCTAGATTTTTTTTTTGGAAATCTATAGATAATGGCCTGAACAAGGAACTTCAGAACCCCAACATGACATCTGTACATCTTAATATTCGTGTATTTAAATAAAAAGGTCATATATTTATCTGTTCACTCTTCCTCAATATGGTGGGGGATACTTTTAGAGAAGAGATAAACAATATTTCCAATATTTAGCTGTATTTATCTTTTATTTGAAGAGAGGAGATGAGAGAAAATTGGGAAAGCAAATATTATTTCACTGGATTACACAAGATTGCTGAAATTCCTATGAATAAGTGAATACCTGACATTTAAGATAGGCATATAATGTCCTATGATTTTTGACCACTCATATTTCATTTTCAGTTTGTTCTCACTCAATAAAATGTGAGTTAATGTTCATTCAAAAGTACTCAAAAAGTATGCAAAATGTTCTGACATATCAAATAGAATATTCTAATAGGTACAACACATCAATCTGCAATGGAAGCAATCTTTGATGAAAATAAGATTAATGAAATACACCAACACCTATCAAAACTGATATGGTCACATACTGTATGGACCTAAGCCATTACTACCGCTTTAAAAACACTATTTATCACACAACCCAAGGAAATATGGTTCTAGTTTCATGTGAGTGAGGCATGGTGAACATAGGGTTTTGGCAACTTTTGAATCAGCCCTGAGGATTCTCAGAGTCCTCCAAGCCTAGTACCTGCTTTCATTAATTCTGAAGTGATATAATCTGTCTCTAGAAATCCAAAACAACATCCAGAATAAAGCCTAGTACTAGCAAGAATATGTGGATCTTTTATCCTCTAGAATATTTTATCCTTGTATAGTAAGTAGAAAAAAATCAACAAATATTTGCTTAACATCTATGATGTGCCAGGCATTGTTCTCAAACTATAGACAAAAGTTATAAACAAAGAAGAAAATACGCCTGGCCTCATACACACATTCTGATTCTGCATTGATGTACTAAAAACACAAAAAATAGGAAGTATCAGAGCAAATGTTATAAGTGTTCTTGTATTTGTCTTCTTGTAAGAAGGTCTTTCTCAAATGCCAAATAAGAGATGAATAAAGATGATATCATCTGAAAAAAAGAGGCAATTTCAAATATCTCAGAGCTTTTTTGAAAAAATAAATAAGTAGTGTAAGCAAGTGAAAAGAAGACTTGTATCAGGGGAGAAAAATGAAATAATGTGGAATGCAATACCAGAAAAAAAAGGTAGTCTCCGACTTTTTCTAAAGCTAATTCTTTTTATGAAGTTAAACCTCTTTGTATATCAAGGTCTGAATGATTAAACTCCAAACACATTATTAAATAATGTCATTAAATAATCATTGAGCACCCGTTCTTTGCCAGGTTTTATGCTAAGGTTTCAACAGCAAATATAACATACTTATCCCCTCTTCTCTATTCTGAAATCAAAATGAAATGTATTGAGCATAATTATGAAGGGTACAGGGGCCTATGGACATATATTCAATTTTGAACAAGTGTGGAGCATAAGGGAAGCGTTGGGGGAAAGTAACATTTCATTTGAGGTTTGAAGGATAAATTAGGAAAAGCAATAAGGCTGAGGAAAGAGTGTTTCAAGTTGAAGGAATAGCATATGTGAAGGCCTAAACTAAGAGAAAGGGCACAGCATGTTCCAGGAACAAAAAGAAGATGAGAGTGTCTGGAGGGTAGAAAGACAGATTGTGCAAAGACTCTAAAAATAAGGTAATGATTTTGGATGTTATCCATTGAAGGGAATTAGTCATGTGAATGTTATTGCATTTACATTTGTTTGGAAATTCACTCTGTCTAGAGTAAAGAATGGATTAGAAAAGAAAATGATGAAGGAGAGGTTCTCTAGGTCTATACTCAGTATTGGTGGGGAAAATAACAGAGGGATTTTAATGGAATTGAGAATTATAGAAGTTACACCACAGGTTGCATTAGCTATCTTCCTCTCTGCACCTAACAATTCTAAGATGATAAGATTGGAATCCATCAAATCTGGCTCTTCTGTATCAACGTCAGGAATCTTTGCTCCTGGCATCTGACTCAAGAACTCACAACATATTAATCATATTCCAAACCTATAAATTGAGTGGGGGTATATAATTAACTTTCAAATGACTTAATTAATTCAGTAAATTTATGTGTGTCTTCTATATCACATACACACTAACCAGGTATTAAAGATAGCTGTGAACAAGACAGAAATATTCCACTTTTACTGGGTTTACATTATAATGGGGGAAAACAAAAATAATATAAATACAAATATGTATAAATGTTATTAAGTAATTCCAAATATGAATAAATAAGCAATAATGACTTTCATTGGTGGGTATGATTGGCTAAACATGAGTTTATATTGTGTAGTTGGGGAAGGCCTCTCTATGGTAATAATATTGAACTGTGAGCTGGATAAAAGAATATCATTCAGGATCAGAGGGCACAGTATTCTGGGCAAGAAGAATGGAAGGTGAGAGGATTACTATGTGAGAATGAGTTTGGTGTGTCTAAAAGTCAGAAAAGTCAACATGGCTGAGGTTCAATAAGCAAAGAGGAAACTGATAGTAGCTGGGATTGGAGAGGTATGTTATAGGGACTCTATAATCTAGATTTTATAGGTTATTGTAAGTAATAAGGATTTCATTTTAACTATGACAGAAAGCCAAAACAATTTAAAAGAAATCCCAGACAATCTTAAATATAATCCACCAAAGAGAATATAATTGACTCTTAACTCTAAGGTCTTTAACAAGAGATATAGAGTTGCATACCTACATCTACTCAACTCAAGGTATTTATGAACAACAAAAAGACCAATTATAGCCACCAGTAAGGTCAATTTAGCAATAGTGACAAATGTGTACTAGGGTCTGGAATGAACTTGACCTGCCTTCACAAAAACTCATGGAGCAATGAGAGGGAAGATGCATGTGCACTAATCTGGAAACTTGGACTTGTGACTTAGAAAGATTTAACAGTTTTCATTTTAGGAAGTCTTTAAAAGTAAATATCAGTAGGGTAAGCAGAATCACTCTATTATCTATTAAGTGATAAAATTTCAAAATGGTCAAGAATCAGGCTATAAATGGTTTCCAGATATTTGGGCAGTTTTTACTATACAATATTCTGCCTATAGAGAGAGAAGATAGCTTTTGTGTTCCTACAGAAAAGGCAAATATTACAAAAATGAATCTTTACTGTAGAGCTTATTTTTCTCCTGAAGCAAGAAGAAAAGAAAACTTCCCATTTGGAGAAAATGATTTTGTGACAATGAGCATATGTATTAAACCATTTTCTTTCTTGAGAGTAATAATAGAGTGAGTAAGCCAGAACAGAAACAAGCAAAAATCACAAATTCCTGCAATTGGAATTGTCATGGCTCTATCGTGCATTTCTCAGAAAGTTCACTTCTGTTTAGTCAGTCATTTAAATGCTCCTTTCCTTACTTGTCTTGAATTCTTTTCCATAATGACTATTCTTCATGTTAGTGTCAAACCTTTGCATTATGACAGTCTAAATTATTGTTTTGATAGTTCTTCCTTTGAAAGAAGGCAACAAAGAAGACAACTGCCAAATTATATGACATAAGTTATACAAACTGGGGATACTATACCCCAATAAGTCCCAGATAAGTTTCACCCTTTTACTTGGCAATAGTTAATAAGCATATTCCTAATGATTCATTTGGCTGTACTATTTAAATTAAGCACATACAATTTTTCAAACATATGCATATATTGAGTGCTCAACCAGTGTTGGAGTATAAAATACAGCATGACTATTCAAGTAATGATTGGGAGGCTAAAACCAGGAAGAGTCAACAAGGTTAACTTGTCCCAATTTTCACAAATGGTAATTTGATCATAAGTCTAATTTTAACATGTATGCTATATCACTGATTATTTGTTTTTCGGTGGACAAAACATCTTTATCTTGTTTGTATGTGGTGCTGAGGATTGAACCCAGCACCTCGCACATGCCAGGCGAGTGTCCTACAGCTTGAGCCACATCCCCAGCCCTCCCATTCTGTTTTTAATATTTTTTAGTTATAGATGGACAGCATACCTTTGTTTTATTTATTTGTATGTGATGATGAGGATCAAACCCAGTTCCTCACACTTGTTACCACTGAGCCACAACCCAGCCATACAATCCCTTTCTTGTGGTTATACATGATATGGAGTTTCAATGGTTATGTATACTTATTACATTCTTCTATGTACTATTCATTCATCCATTCACCAGTTCAACAAAATTTATTATTTCCTATGGGCCAGACTCTTCTCTAAGAATTAAACAAGAACAAAATGGACATAAAATCTTATTTTCATGAAGCTTTGATTTTAGTGTGGAAAGACCCCTTTTGTATATGAAATATAAGAATGCTATAATTACCATCAAAAAAGCCAAGTAGAGTGGTAAGGAATACTGAGTGTGAATGTACTTTTATTATGAATTAATTATTATTTATGGCTCAAAAGCAAATTTTGTGACTTATTCAGTTTTGTATTATGATTATCGGATACCCATTTGTCAAATTGCATTGATGGCTACAAGTTTTCTTCAAATACATAGTTTTTGTCTTTTTCAAAATCTCAAACACAGTCTTCTTAGCAAAGGCTAAATACTCTGTAGGGAATATTGATCTCTTTCAATTCATATTCTGTTATTAAAAAGCAATTTCCCTTCAACTTCCTTAATTAAATTTCCAAGTTTAAGTTTAAAATTTCAACAACCAATAATTGTCAGTGTTCATAGAGTTTTATTTTTTGTAATAATACTTGTTCTATGTGTACAGCACCCCAAAAGTACAATGAAAAATATAAATAGTTTGTGTTTCATAACTAGGCCAATTAACTTGAAAATGGTACTTAGAGTGAAAGGTGGCAAAATAACAATAAGTTGCAAAAGTACAAGAGAGTTTTAACCTGTGAAAAATGCTGAACTATAATTATAATATGCAAGTCTGCAAAAAATTTAAAGTTCTTGACAGTTTCTCTGGATTAGCATTTTGACATCTACATTTACTATGGAAAATCACTGATATGATTTTTGTCAAGTGAGATTTTTATTATCTTGTGCATATCATAACTCATTAAAGATGATGTTTCAGTTTGGGAAAACCTTTAACTCATATTTTAGTTTTCACAATGTGTTTAATTAGCAACCTAACTTTTTTGTTTTAATGGTAATGAATTCTTTTTCTCAATGACTTTAAGCTTAAATCAACTATTTGACTTTGTTTGGGTTATGAAAAATGGAGTCAATCTTGAGTTATAAGCCCCAATGTTAAGTGATGTCACAGTAATAATCTGTATTACAGTTTTCCTGGTATTGTTGATGTATTCAATAGGGAAATATAAACTATTCAATAGGGCAAGATAAATAGGGTAGTATGGCTAACTTGAAAATGAGTAATACAAACTTCACAACTAATGTTAGGACCTTTAAAAAAAGCATTATGTATCACTCCTGGTAACATGAAGGTAAATATCCTGTCATTCCCACCACAAAGATACACCAATGAAAAGACTTACAATATTAGAAAGATAGAACATACACAGTATTTTTAAATTCCTTCTTACTATAAATTTGGTTGCAATTTGGTAGGTAGAAATTCATAAACCTTTCAGGTTCATCTTCAAGATAATTTCCCATTTGTCAAATTTTGGTATATAAAAGTAACTGAAAAAATGACTGAGAACTTCCATTTCACCAGTTCTTTCTTCTTTCCTCAATATTAATCACCTTGATTTTCTCCTTCCACTTCTGAAGGAACAATATCACAACAGGAACTATGGAAGAGATCAAATACTGTTTCTGCAACACTTCCAAGAGAGGGAGATATATTTGTTCCCTTTGATCTTCTGTTCAGATTATTCACAGGTCCCCATAATCCACCCAGGTAGTTCCCTCTGAAAATTGATGACTAACTAGTTTTTCACCTACAGGTCAAATAATAGGATTTAATAAAATATTTTGTCTGATAATTAGCATATACTGTTAAACATTAATAAAGGTTTCCAGAGACAGTTTTAGAAGTCATCTGAATGACCCAGAATAATAACAGCCAAAGGACTCAGTGAAACCAGCTCAGATAAGCCTTCAGGAGCTATGCATACAAGTAGCTTTGATGATCTCAAAGAATAATTTATTTATGTATAGACAGTTTTCCTTGATGGAGCCCTGTATAAAGCATGTGAGCACATGGCTATTTGCTACCACCACCCATTTTTTTCTTTCAGATAGGGGATTGAATGTTTTCATCCAGTTCATACATATTCTAAATAATACCAAATGCAAGGTCCTAAGCACACATTCAATTCTCTTACCCTCAGAAGCCCTAGAAACATGCCTCTCACTTGATCTTCCCAAACTGAAAGTCTGTGGAAAATGTTTTCAACACTTAAAACAATCTTAGTACAGTCAATGCCTTTCTCCCTCTTAGTAGATGATCGCCAACAAGGTCATTAATTCTTAGAATGTGTTTACTGGAAAAATGCAGTTGCATTTGAATAATTGTTTGGGGAAAAATAAAGTCTTTGGGTGAGTCATAAGTGAAGAAAAAAGGTCATTTGAGAGGATTTCAGCTGAAGAAGGAATTGATAAAGAATATGTAAATGAATTCTAATTAGACTGAAAGGCTCCAAGACTGCACCCTGGGGTGAAATTAGTGTCTTCAATAGACAATACACTTTGCTTACCAATAGGAATCTAACTTTCATTATAGTTCTCCTGGATTTTTCACTTCATGTTTTAACACTTGAAATATGTATTAATGACCAAATGAATGAATCTATTTGCTGTGATAATTCTGAGTCCCTTGAATGAGCAAGACATCTAGCCTGAACCTTTGGAAGAGAAATAGAAGAAATTCAATGGTGCATAATCTAGTAACAGATAATGATCTGATGAAAAGAATTACCATTATAGAAAGCACAAAGAATATAAGCAAATGAAGACCACCACTAATATGCATATTAAATTACTTAGCATTTTCCAAATGAAGATGTTGTTCAAATTGATTCTGTATATATGTGAAAGTGATGTAATTTAGACTTAATAGGAATCCTATGTTAAGATATGGCATGGGGGCTGGGGTTGTAGTTCAGCAGTAGAGCACTCACATAGCATGTGTGAGGCCCTGGGTGTGATCCTCAGCACCACATAAAAATAAATAAATAAAATAAAGCTATTGACAACTACAACTAAAAAGTAAATATTTTTAAAAAATGGCATGAAAGATCTTAGCGTTATACCAGAATTATTTATGGGAAATCAATACCCCTTCACTTTAGTTGCTTAATAGCATTATTTTAATGCATTGCATTTTATATTATTATAAGAATTATAAGTCTAAAAGAATCAACTATTCTTTACAATCTATCATTTTACAATTAAATCCATTTTACTCTAACAACATATAAGATAAATACAAAAATAAACACTAAGTATTGGTCAAAGTTTGTTCAAATATTTGAAGACCTCAAGGAGGAGGGGAAACAAATTGTGATCTGTTGTTTCATTCACTTCATAGGTTATAGCCAATAAGTAAGAAATCTTACAAGGAGAAAATAGCCAGTTATGACATTAATTATCTCTTGGACTGGTAGAATGTTTGACTAATTATGGTGTATCCAATTTCCCAAATAACAAATTTTCACTTTAATAAGGTCCCTGAATCCTATAATACTATTAAGAAAGAAACAAAGATGATCCTGCAAGTGGGGAAGATTAAAAAGTAAATATTTTGCTTTCGAAGTTCCTAGTTGTTTTTAGACAACATATATAATAAATATAAGGCCACTCATTGGGATAAGATAGTTGAAAAGTTACATCTTTGGGAAGTATGGACTAAGATGATATTCCTGCAAAGGCCTCACAGACAATGAGCCATGTAACTTCTCTTAGGTATGGAACTAAATATCTCTTCTTAATCACTCTGGCAGTCCATGAGACAGAAGTAGAGTTGGGGTAAGGGTAGAAGAGCCTTTTTTTGCTAAATACAATGTTTTGACCTTTAAGGTCATGACTGAAAAATAATGCAAAGACAATTGCCTTCAAAAATAAAAAGATACAAGCATTTTGCAACAAGACAAATGAAAGAGTTCTTTGCTTTAATATATTTTTCTGACAATCAATGAATAAAAGAGACAATGTTATTAAACTAAATTACTCTTCATCAGGAAATGAATGGGATAATTTTCTCCTTATAAACATCAGGTTGTATAGGGAGCAAGAAGCTGCATGAAAAGAAATTATCACCTGTACTTCTTGCCAGCCTTTTCTTTGCTAAAATCCTGTTCCTGATTAATTTATTATTATTTATTGTATTCCCTGTATTTCACCCTCACCACAACTGAGAAGTAGGGTTTATATAACATAATAGTATAGGATTGAAATAATTCAGCAAACACCTCACCTCTACCAAAAAGTGACATTTGTTTCACTTCTACTTAGCATAATGAATTCAGAATTGAGACAACAATAAAATATGATCTTCTAATATTACTCTTTTTCCCAATTTCATGTGACGGTCAGTGACAAAATATCATCAGACCAGAGAGAAAAATAAAGAAATAATTCTCAGGAATCACCGAATTTATTCTAACAAACATAGGTGGTAGTTTCTGTAATAGGTCTAGTTGCTGTGCTGGGGTGTTTTCAATACCAGAGTACTTTGACAATAGTAGAAATTTGATATTATTAAGGTGGGGGGGATTGGAGCCTTTTGAAGAAAGGTCAAGGCTAAATGATATGGCTTATAAAGATCTCTGTTTCATTTAACACCTAGAACTTGATGACCCCCCAAATCACTATTTACAGCCCCCAATTTTTCCTGGACCCAAGATACACAGATACAACTAAAGCAGATATTTACACTTGCATGTCCCAAAAGACACAAAAAATTACCAAGTATCATTCTCCTCCTCTGACTGCTATACCAAGTTAATAGCACCCTTTGCTCAAAACAGAAGACTACAGCATTACCTCTAACTTAACTCCCAAACTGAGGTGATATTTTCCCAAACCAAATAGATCAGAAAAACCTTTCAAAGCTGATATTTTCTTTTCTAGGAAGCATTACCATCATCTGCCAAGTGGCACAAGCAAGAAATTTGGCTGTAAAGATTCTTTCTTCTTCCTCCCTCTGACTCCCATTCAATTTACTGTCCCTCCATAAGTCTGCCCATCCCCCTCCCTCTTTCTCTGTATATATAAAACTGATAATTCTGTTCTCCATAACTCCCCCAATCCTTCTATGTCTTATACCCATAGTCACTATTCCGGAGGAGAATAGTGACTATTCCATCTCTCTGATATCGGTTTCCAAACTACATCACTTTCATCAGAAATATGCTTTTAAGAAAAAAAAAAAGTGTTATTCCATTCTGAAATGAAGAGAAAGATTAAGAGGAGAATTATGTTAAGGGGAAAAAACTGTGAAGCATTCTCCAATTCTATACTTCTTAGAATATGAGTATCATCTTTGACTTCTTCCTCTCTTCAGTTTCTCCCACACTTATCTGCTAAATCTTATTCATTCTAACTCTGAAGACTCTTAACATTAACCATTTTTTTTACAGTTCCTACCATCACTACCTTAATCGTGTCCTCATTATTTTTCATAGCCTTCTTTCTTATCTAAACAAAATTCCTTGTGCTCCTTGTTTTTATTATAAAAATAACCATCTCATTGCACACAAAAAACAGAAAATGGACAAAATTAATGTGAAAAAATTAAAATTATTTGACATCTTGCTTTTCAGAAAGAAGATTATTCATATTTTGGTGTAGCTCCTTCCAGACTTTTCTTTATTATTTTCCTTTCTCTCTACCCTACTCTTTCCTCCTCTTTACTCTCTTCTTTCTTCCCTTGATTATTTCCTGCCTTCTGCTTCTCAATTTTTTTAAATATATTCATGATGCAGCAGGCACTGTGTGAATTGGGAGGGATATACTTTGAACAAAACAAATGCACACCTCATCAAACTTAACTTCTGATGGGAAAAATCAGGTAACAAAAATAATTATGGATTATGATTGGTGCCATAGAAAATAGAAATAGCATGCTGCTCTGAAGAATGACAGGGTACCTAATATGAATGGAGTTGTTTGGAAAGGTCTCTCTATTTAAAGTAAGACCTACAGTATCAGAAAATGTAACTTAACATTTGTAAAGTATCTGTCATGGAGAAAATAAATCTTTCTAAACTTTTATAATTTATTTTTGTTTGAATTTTTTCCTGTACTTGTAAATGCTTTCCCCATGACATATATTTTATAAACACTAACCTGTATTTTCCTATGGCATGATTTCAGCTTTTAAATATATTTTCCATCTGTGATATTTGGATCAGGTGTGATTTAGAGATCTGTGGCAGAGATAATAGTGATGACCAAACAATTCAGCTATTTTCCCTTATTTCCTGGAATCTTTACTATTTGAAACATCATATGGGTAGTTCTAGTGGGTTATAGGAATGAACAAAAATATCAACTCACATCATTACATCTATCTCGTTCCATTTTGTTTTGTCTTAGGAAACAACATATACCAGAGTACAAATATATATTAGTATTTCTGTCAGCAAGGGTACTCAAGTTAACTATGTAGAACAGATATATGATCCATTGTCAATCACAAATGCACATGTGTTTTAAGTGTGAAATAAGCTTTGGTTTTAATAGACAGCTCAGATTTCATATTTGATTTGGTATTGCAGCATAGTATAATATGGTGGTTCTGAAACTTTATCATATAGTGGAATCATCTGGAACATTTTTTAAGACACAGATTGCAGGGTCCCACCCCCCAGAGTTTCTGATTTAAGGGTGGTGCCTGAGAATTTGCATTACTAATAAATTCCCACATAATGGGGTACCATCTTGATAATCACTGCTCTTCGTCTTTAAAGTTTACAAATAACAATTTGCTCCAAATTTTTTTTATACTTCAATGCTGCTTTTTAAATATTCCATTGTCATAAACTAACATATGCTTGTGGTAATTTCTATCATTCTGGTTATTTATAAGTTATTGTTTTACTGAATCAAGCACTAATGACTCTTAATATTTCTATATTTTAATATATGATAGGATAAGGTTCTTCTTGTTATTCCATTCCAAAATGTCCATCTATTATTGAAAGGGTGTTTGGATTTTTTTTTGGAATCCCAGACAAACTCAAGAATCATTTTTCTAATATATAAAGAATAAGAAAATCCTATTCAAATTTTTAGTGGGTTTATTTAAATTTAAAGATTAATGCAGAGAGAATTATATTTCAAGTCATCCAAGTTAGGAACATGAGATTTTACTCTATTCAAATCTGCTTATATGTACCTTAGTAAAGTTTGCTTATTATCTCTTGCCAGGACTATTGCAATAATCTCCTATTACTCTCCTACCAATTCAAATCTGACATGACAACATTTCCAGATCAATCTGCCAAATATGAATCTTCTCTCAATATAAAATTTCTACTATTTGAACTCTTTTGATGCTATTGTATTGTTTAGCAAATAAGGTAAAATTTCTTAGCCCATGCTCTAGTCTTTAGTTAAAATCTTATAATTAACAACAAACTAGTACAATTGTCAGTCAATACATCTAAAAGCAAAAAAAGAATTCTTAAATTTTTAAATTAAAAGCTGGTTAAGAGGGAGCACATATCCTAATGTTGAATTTAATATACAATTTTTATTGATTTTTTAAAAAATAAATGACAGTAGAATGCATTACAATTCTTATTACACATATACAGCACAATTTTTCATATCTCTGGTTGTATATAAAGTATGTTGACACCAATTCACGTCTTCATACATGTACTTTGGATAATGATGTCTATTACATTCCACCATCCTTGGTAACCCCCTGTCTCCTCCCTTTCCCTCCCATCCTTCTGACCTATCTAGAGTTCCTCTATTCCTCCCAAGCTCCCCCTCCCTCCCCCACTATGAATCAGCCTCCTTATATCAGAGAAAACATTTGGCATTTGTTTTTGAGGGGGATTGGCTAACTTTTTTACTTGGTATTATCTTCTCCAACGCCATTCATTTACCTGCAAATGCCATGATTTTATTCTTTTTTAATACTAAGTAAAATACCATTATGTATATTGCCACATTTTTTTATCCATTCATCCACTGAAGGGCATCTAGGTTGGCTCCACAGTCTAGCTATTGTGAATTGTGCTGCTATAAACATTGATGTGGCTGTGTCCCTGTAGTATGTTGTTTTTAAGTCCTTTGTGTATAGACAGAGGAGAGGAATAGATGGGTCAAATGATGGTTCCATTCCCAGATTTCCAAGGAATCTCTATATTGTTTTCCATATTGGCTGCACCAATTTGCAGTCCCACAAGCAATGTATGGGTGTATCTTTTCCACTGCATCTTCTCCAACACTTATTGTTGTTTGTCTTCATAATAGCTGTCATTCTGACTGGAGTGAGATGATATCTTTGAGTAGTTTTGATTTGCATTTCTCTAATGACTAGACATGATGAACATTGTTTCATATATTTGTTGATTGATTGAATATCCTCTTCTGAGAAGTGTCTGTTCAGGTCCTTGGCCCATTGATGATTGGGTTATTTTTTTTTTGGTGCTTTGCTTTTTGAGTTCTTTATATACCCTAGAGATTAGTGCTCTATCTGATGTGTGAAGGTTAAAAATTTGCTCCCAGGATGTAGGCTCTCTGTTCACCTCACAGATTGTTTCTTTTGCTGAGAAGAAACTCTTTAGTTTGAATCCATTTCATTTATTGATACTTGGTTTTGATTCTTGTGCTCTAGGAATCTTTGTACCATTGGTCTTCCAGTCTGTTTTGGTGCCAATACAATGCTGTTTTTGTTACTATTGCTCAGTAGTATAGTTCAAGGTCTGGTATAGTGATGCCACCTGCTTCACTCTTCCTGCTAAGGATTGCTTTAGCTATTCTGGGTCTTTTATTTTTCCAGATGGATTTCATGGTTGCTTTTTTTTATTTCTATGAGGAATGCCATTGGGATTTTGATTGGAATTGCATGAAATATGTATAGTGCTTTTGGAAGTATGGTCATTTTGATAATATTAATTCTGCCTATCCAAAATCAATGGAGATCTTTCCATCTTCTAAGGTGCTCTTTGGTTTCTTTCTTTAGGGTCCAGTGGTTTTCCTTGTATAGATCTTTAACCTTTTTCGTTAAGTTGATTCTCAAGTATCTTTTTCTTTAAAGTTATTGTAAATGGGTTAGTTTTCCTCATTTCTTTCTCAGAGGATTTGTCACTGATATATACAGAAATGCCTTTGATTTATGGGTGTTGATATTCTATCCTGCTACTTTGCTGAATTCATTTACTAATTTTAGAAGTTTTCTGGTGGAGCTTTTTGGGTCTTCTACGTATAGAATCATATCATTAGCAAATATTGTGAATTTAATTTCTTCTTTTCCTATACATATCCTTTAATTTCTTTTGTCTGTCTAATTGCTCTGGATAGTGTTTCAAGAACTACGTTGAATAGAAGTGGTGAAAGAGGGCATCTCTGTCTTGTTCTAGTTTTTAGAGGGAATGCCTTCAGTTTTTCTCCATTTAGAATGATGTTGGTCTGAGCCTTAGCATACATAGCTTTATGATGTTGAGGTATGTTCCTGTTATCCCTAGTTTTTCTGGTATTTTGAACATGTAAAGGTGCTGTATTTTTTTCAAATTCTTTTTCTGTATCTATTGAGATGATCATATGATTCTTACCTTTGAGTCTATTGATGTGATGAATTACATTTGTTGATTTCCATCTGTAGAATGAATCTTGCATTCCTGCGATGAATCCCACTTGATCATGGTGCATGATATTTTTGATATGTTTTTGTATTAAATTTGCCAGAATTTGATTGAGAATTTTTGCATCTATGTTCATTAGAGAAATTACTCTAAAGTTTTCTTTCATTGATGTGTCTTTGACTGGTTTGGGATCAGGGGGATATTGGCCTCATAGAATGATTTTGGAAGTGCTGCCTCTTTTCCTATTTCCTGAAATAAATTGTAGAGTATTGGTATTAGTTCTTCTTTAAAGGTCTTGTGGAGCTTGGCTGTGTATCCATCTGGTCCTGGTCTTTTCTTGGTTGGTAAGCTTATAATGGCATCTTCTGTTTCATCACTTAATATTGATTTGTTTAAATTATGTATATCTTCCTGATTCAATCTGAGCAAATTGTATGATTTAAGAAATTTGTCAATGCCTTCAATGTCTTCTATTTTATTGTAGTATAAGTTTTCAAAATAATTTCTAATTATCCTTGTATTTCTGTAGTGTCTGTTAGGATATTACCTTTTTAATCATTTGAGGTCATTTATTTGTTGACTTTGTCTTCTTTTAAGGAATGAGCTCCATGCAATAAATTTTCCTCTTAGTACTGCTTTCATAGTGTCCCAGATATTTCTATATGTTGTGTCTATGTTCTCATTTACCTCTAAGTATTTTTTAATCTCCTCCTTGATGTCTTCTGCATCCCATTGTTCATTCAGTAGCATATTGTTTAGTCTCTAGGTGATGGAGAAAGTTTTTATTTTGTTGTTTATTTCTAATTTTATTCCATTATGATCTGATAAAATGCATGGCAGTATCTCTACTTTTGTATTTTCTAAGAATTGCTTTGTAGCATATTATATGGTCTATTTTAGAGAAGGATCCATGTGCTGCTGAGAAGAAAGTTTATCCACTTGATGCAGTTTGAAATATTCTATATATATCAGTTAAGTCTAAGTTACTGATTGTATTATTGAGTTCTATAGTTTCTTTATTTAACTTTTGTTTCAAAAATCTATCCAGTAGTGAGAGAGGTGTGTTAAAGTCACTCAAGATTATTGTGTTGTGGTAAATTTGACTCTTGAACTTGAGAAGAATTTGTTTGATGAACAAAGCTATACCATTGTTTGGGGCATATATATTTATGATTGTTACGTCTTATTGGTGTATGGTTCTGTTGAGAAGTATGTAATGTCCATATTTATCCCTTTGGATTAACTTTGGCTTGAAATCTACTTTATTTGATATGAAGATGGAAACTCCTACTTGCTTCTGTGGTCCATGTGAGTGGTATGATTTTTCCCAACCTTTCACCTTAAAGTCTGTGTATGTCTTTTCCTATCAGATGAGTCTGCTAGCCTATGTTTTTTGATTGGTGAGTTTAAGCCATGAACATTCAGGGTTATTGTTGAGACATGGACTGTATTCCTAGCATATTTGTTTATTCTTTGTTATTTAACTTGACTTGATTTTCTTCCTTGATTAGCTTTTCCTTTAGGTTACATCCTCCCTCTGCTGAGTTTCATTGTTGTTTTTCATTTCCTCTTCATGGAATATTTTGCCAAGGATGTTTTGTATTGCTGGTTTACTAGCTATAAATTATTTTAACTTTTGTTTCTTATGGAAGGTTTTTATTTCATCTTCAAATATAAAGCTTAATTTTGCTGGATACAAGATTCTTGGTTGGTACACATTTTTTTTTCAGAGCTTGATGTATGTTGTTCCAGGATCTTCTAGCTTTCAGGGTCTTTGTTAAAAAATCAGCCATTATCCTAATTGGTTTTCCCCTATATGTAATCTGATTCCTTTTTTATGGTAGCTATTAAAAATTCTTTCCTTATTCTGTATGTTTGGCATTTTCATTATAATGTGCCTTGGTGTGGATCTGTTGTGATTTTGCATCCTATAGGCTTCTTGAATTTGTATTTCAAAATCATTCTTCATGTTTGGAAAGTTTCTGACATTATTTCATTAAATAGATTGTTAATTTCTTTGGTTTGGACCTCTATGCCTTACTCTATGCCAATAACTCTTAAATTTGGTCTTTTATGCTATCCCATATTTCTTGAATGTATGGTTTTTAGTTTCTTATTATTATCACTGTGTGATCTATGTTCTTTTCAATATTATATATTTTATCTTCATAGTCTGATATCCTATCTTCCAAGTGGTCTACTCTGTTGGTGATAATTTCATTTGAGCTTTTAATTTGCTTTATTGTTTCTTTCATTTCATGGATTTCTGTTTGTTTTGTTGTTGTTGTTGTATGTTTGTTTGTTGGGTTTTTTTAGAGGCTCTATCTCCCTGTTGAGGTGATCTTTTGCTCCTTGCATTTATTTATGTAGCTCCTTGTCGAAGTGATCTTTCACTGCTTGTATTTGCTCTCATATCTGCCTTGAGTTCACAGAACATTTTAACCATGTATATCTTGAACTCTTTCTCAGTCATTTTCTCAGCTGTGGCTTCCAATGATTCTAATTATGTGGTGTCTTAATTTGTTTGTGGTGCTTTCTTCCCTTGTCTTTTCACGTTGTTTATGTGTCTTCCTTTCCAGCTCTGTGGATCTGGGGTGTTATTCTTTTTACCCTATAGGTTTTTAGTGCTCTTGTAGGGTTCCAAGATCCCTCCTTTGTGGGGAAGGACAATGTTAACAGACCTCAATATCAATAATACATCACTTATGATCAATTTGTTGTAATTAAGATGTTTACAGTTTAGTTTCAATGTACAGAAATGTTGGATTTAATTATTACCTAACATATAATCATTATTTTCATAAAAAGGTTTAGAGTTTCTGACAGTGGACATAGGACAATGTGCTGAGAAGGAAGGATGTGAGGATATAGTGTTAAAATATCTTAGAAAATGTGAAAGAGAAATCTAATTAACAGGGTTAGTAGTAAGAGAACACACAGGAAGTAAATTGGGGTAAACAAGTATGTGGGAAGATAGTAGAGTATATAAAACAAACAGACATATGTATTTTGAAAAATACAACATGTTAAAATAGTAAAATCTGGAGGGGGAAAGAAAAATGAAAGAAGAAAAAAGAGAAAAAAGGGGGGAGACATATACAATACCCCTATATTATATTATTCAGATGACTCAGTTCTCAAAATCCTACTTCATGCAAAGTTCTTGGTTTCACATATGTTGGGGATGTGAGGGATGGAGGATAGAGAGATAGGAGGGAAAGAGAAAAAAGGAAAAAAAAATAATCCAAAGAAGAAACCAGGATTGTTGCTAGTTTTAGAGATCCATATCTTTTCTGTTTCACTTCTCATCCAATATGTGGTGTTGACTGTTTTAAGCTCAGGATGGTGTAGGTAACCAGGGTGGGAAGACTGGTCCTGGTGTAGGGCATCTAGAAGCAGGGAGTGCCACCCACCAGTCCCTGCAGGGAGATTGTACTTAACTGGTCTCTTTTGGGGACTGCTCATCTGACTCGAGTGCCCAGTATCATCTCCCTCCCTTGCCTGGAGATTTCCCAGTTCCTGGTCTCTCTTAGTTTCCAAACTTTAGTCCCATCTCTCTCTCACTTAACAGTTCCCAACTGTGGGACCTCTCACTCCCAGGCTCACACCAGGTGGGTGGTGCCCTGGTCCCACTGCACACCTGCCCAACTGAGAGCTTTTTATGTGTTGGGTAGTCACTGTGCTGAGTTATCACCACTGGGAAGGGGGAGTTGGATACTTTGTACCTGGCCAGATGGAGATCCATTCTGAGAGCTGCCTCCACCAAATATGTTAAGAAAGGTTATCCAAGATGGAGTCAGTCTTCTTCCAGTGCCAGGGTGTCTGGTGAGGTGGGGGGGAGCCCGGTGATGGCGTTGTGCTGTTGGTAGGTAGTAGCTGAGTGACCTGCATGGGAGTGGAGCACAGTCTGGAGTTCTGCAGAGGTGCTGATAGGTGACTGTGTTAGGCTGCTTGAGAGCCATGTTGGGGCTAGAACTGTGGGGTTTGGGTTTAGGGAGCCAGAAGTCCAAAATTCTATTCGAATGTTGAGGCTCATAGCCCAGTGTGGGGGTCACAGTGCTGGGGATTTCAATTGAAATCAGCTGTATAGGGTCCTCTTACACTCTCTGAGATTCAGTATTCCAACTACGTGAGATCTGGGTCACGGAGCAACATAGAATGCTGCCTCCCTCTGGCTTGCCATCTTTTAATACTACCATTCTTTAGACAAGATAAAAAAATTTGTTGAGATAAAAAGAATTACTTTTTCAAAGTCTTCAAAAATATTTTGATTACATACTCTGGGGTGTTCTCTAGTCTGCTTCACTTTCATTTTGCATACCTGTGTAGAGATCAACTGTTGAATTCAGCCAGCTTCAAATTACTTTAAAATAAGTAAGGATACTGTAGGGTTTGGTGGAAAAAAATCAGTATTTTCTTCTATTCTTTTAGATTCCTTTATTATTAGGGAAACATGTAGAGGAAACTAATGCACTTCCTAATTATATTGAATAATGGGGCATATAAATCAGTAAGCAATTAAATCCCAGGGAACTGTAAGATGGCTTGTTTGTGAGGACTACCATAAAACTTAGCACCTATGTTATTTAGGGCAATAGTAATTGCCATCAAAAGATACCCTAAAAGATCCAATGTTTCAACAAAATAGATTTGATTTATCTTTGAAATCAAATGCAGTTGTTATTTGTCAGCATGTATCTTTCTTCCATGTGGTGATTCAGGGACCTAGTTTCCTTACTGTAGCCTTAAAATCTTTTGTATCATATCCTGTCAGACCTAGGAATTAAGTGAAGGAAAAGCATACCAGCTTCATCAAAATAAGCTATCCCCTAAGTGACAGACATCATTTCTGCACACATATCATTAGTGAGAAGCTGGTCACTTTGTTACAACTGAATGCAAAGGTTACTATGGGGAGATGTCATGATTGGCCAGACAGCTATCTTAAGATGACAACTCCACACTATGGAAATAGAGGAGCATTATTGTTTAAGGCAAAGTATGTCACCTCTGTCAGTATCTTTGACCATGTTTACAAAGTGATGAAATGTCAGTATGAGGTGAGATATTATGGTGAAAATTCCTTTTTATTCTTCTACCACACTGTCTCTATTCCATACTGTTATTATCTGAAATTCATACTTTGACATTTGATTATCCTGCTTGGTGCACTAATTGTTTCATGCACAGGTTTACAAAGAGATCATAAATGCATCAAAGTCAGATAATATGTAGTAAGAATAGGCACTAAATATTACTAAATTCAATTGAAGTTTCCAACACTTTTTCAAACTCTGTAAGAGCTATTCATAATCCTCCACATCAAAATTAAGCTACTTATTTTTTGCTGTTATTCTTCCAATGATCCAGTCATCTGCATCTCCCTTCATGCTACTGAAATCAATCAACTCTTCAAAAATCACTGAAAAGTTAAGTGTTTTTCAAATGCAGTGAGTTAAACTCCTCCATATTCTTTAATTCAAAACTGAGATTAAAAATTACAATAAATTTATTTGGAACAGGAGCATACACATACAGATGACTCATGACTAAAAATAAAAGCTAGATGTCTTTAAAAATAATTCAACAAGAGGGAACAGGAACAGAAAATGGTCTTTATTGATTCCTTATTACTCATCTTAAAAGTAGATATGGTGGCCTCACTTGTGTATGCCTTAGTCACTCACACTGTAAGTTACTGTAATCCTGTCTAATGGCTATCATTTGTTGATTAAGAGCCCCAATTATGAAAAAAAAATACTTGAACTCCATTTCAGGACTACATTATACCCCAGTTTCTCAGGGTGTCTTAGTTTATGTCTTTTATACCAAAATAATTATTAATGTGCCCTCTTTCACTCTTAAAAAGTGCTATTTTTAGATAATAAATAATATTTTCATCCTGTTCATAGCCCTCAAACTTTCTGTCCTGGAAAATGCATGAATGACACAACATTGGTGAATGCTGAATTTTTCTGCTATAATTGCTATTATGACCACTGCTGCTCTATTAGGCAGACTTTTCTGAGATTACATTGTCTGCTGTTGCCAAGATGGCTAACACAATATGAATAATACTACTATTGATAATACCTTCCTCATATAAGTTTTACAGCTCCAGTCATTGACTACCCTGTCTCCATTTTCAGTGTCATTAACTCCATTCTTGATAACAATGAGCCTTGACGTTTGGAAAAGTTATCTCTCCAAACAATAACTTCAATTAGGTAATCCAAAGTAGCTTGCCTTTTTGAGTCTTGTTCTGTTGATGAGAGATTACATGGAACATTTTTTGACACATGAAAAAAGATCCTTTCCCTCCCATCTATAGGACCTTCACAATTGATTCTTTGCTTTTGATCTGTACTCCTTGGATTGGAAATGACATTTTATCCCTGTTTTGTCAGAGTTACAAATCATATTGTTATGAAGAATGCAACTTTGAGCTAATCAAGTCTACTACAAATTTCTTGGTTATCTCTTTTGGTATTTCATTGTCTATAAAACTAAAATGAAAATCATATCCGTATCTTGAAGGAGTGTCCTTTTGCATAATGCCATGATGTTTTATAAAAAGACTTTTGACTGTTTAATTATATTATTTTTAGAATTATACTCTTCTACTATGCAATATCCTCTTTTTCTTGTTCTATCACCATTTTGTTGCTTTGTTTTGGTAATTTTTGTAATATAATGATAAAATGGAAATATTTAAGATTCAATTTTGGCTGAAGTTCTAAAAATTAAATGCCACATTCCATGGTAGAAGTCCACCATGTACAATTTATAGATGATTAAATACTATTGTAAGGATCCTCATTGAATATTTCATTTTCAACCCATTAAAAAGATTGGAGAATTTGACAAAACAATTTTTAATTAAGAAGGGGATACTTTGAAAGAGCTATTGGTATGCTATGAATGCCACATTCTGAAAGGGTGAGTAGTGTGAGTAATGTTGGGTGCTTGTCTCTTATCACAAGTCAAAGTAAAGAATCTTCCAATCACATGGAGAATTTGAAATATGCCCCCTGGAATCTAATTGGATTGATTTATTTTTTACACCATCTGAACAACTTAAAGGGCAAAACATGTTAGTTAGTTGCCCATATAACAGAACAAAGAGAGAAATTAAGAAATAAATGTTTAAGAATCAAAGAGAAGTTTGTGTATTTGAGAAATGTCTGCACTTGTTAGTACAAAGAATACATAAGTGTATGCTGTACATCATTTCACACAGGGAGAAAGAGCCTGCATTAAGATCCTTAGAGTCCAGCCAAGATAGGTCATATGAAAGTCATATTTAATAAGGGGGTGAATTGCCAGATTCCTGTGAGATAAAAAAAAAGGAACTGCAAAGAAAAAGCCAGAGTAAATGATTGAAAGGCTTCAGGAGAATTGCTAGTGATGTATTTCTAGACATGAGATGGTTTCTGAAGAAGCTAATAAGGCATTTCATGAAAGAAAGTATCAAGCTTAAACAGCCACCACCCTCAGTAAATGTCTATGCCTCTCATGAAAATATAGTATATAGAATAACTCTTTCTGTGCCCCTTTATACTCTGCTTCTGCCTTTCTATTACTATGAAGAAGGACAAAAAAAAACAATTATCAAGAAATAGTAAGAGGAATAAAATGCAAGGTAGAGAAACATGCTGCTTAATTACTGAAATGAGTCTTGCATTACTTAAAAGTAACCACAAAAGTTATGGAACTTCCCTTGATTTTTACCCTAGGGCAGGCAAAGACATCATCTCACAAAATATACTTAAATAGATCATAGGAAAAGAAGACAAAGCTGCTTTCTGAGTATATCCCACAAGTTATGATTGTTTTATATATATATATATATATATATATATATATATATGTTTTATATATATATATATATATATATATATATATATATATATATATCATGGCAATTATCTCCAAGTTGACTTTTAATTGTCTTATACAGTCTTTTTTTCCTCCACTTTTTGTATTGGTGTATTGTAGTTGTACATAAGGGTGTGATTTGTTACATATTGTGTACATATATATGCACACAATATAACAATATAATTTGGTCAATATCATTTCCCAGTATTTTCCCTTATCTTTCCTCCTACATCCTGGTCCCTTTCCTCTAATCTACTTATCTTCCTTTGCTTTTCATACTATCAGCCCCACCTTTCTTCTTCTTTTTTCTCCCTCTTGAATATATGAGAGAAAACACATGACCCTTGATCTTATGAGTTTAGTTTATTTTGGTTAACATAATAGTCTCAAGTTTGATCTATTTTCCTGAAAATGACACAATTCATTTTTCTTTATTACTGCATAAAAATTCATATTGTGTATATACCACATTTGCTTTATCCATTCATATGTTGATGGACAGTGAGCTGGCCCATTGTTTGCCTATGAGAATTGTGCTTCTATAAACAAGGGTATGCATGTATCACTATAGTATTATGACTTTAATTCTTTAGGATAAATATCATGGAGTGGCATAGGCAGTAGCATGCCTAAATTTTTGAAGAAACTCCATAGTGATTTCCATAGTGGTTGTAGTAATTTACAATCCCACCAAAAGTGTAAAAGTGTACCTTTTGCTTCACATCCTCTCCAATAATTATTGTTTGCACTCTTGATGATGACCAATATGACTGGTGTGGGGTAAAATTTCAGTGTAGTTTTGATTTGCATTTCCCTAATTGCCAATGACACTGAACGTTTTTCATTGATAATTTGTATTTCTTCTTCTGAGAAGAATCTGTTTAATTTATTTGCCCATGTATTAATTGTGACTTGGTGGGGTTTTTGATGTTAAGGTTTTGAGTTCTTTATATATACCAGATATTAACCCTGTATCAGAAGAATATCTGGCAAAGATTTTCCTCATTCTTCATAGTCCTGTTTTCTTTGCTGCTCATAATATTTGTAATTTTATGTCATTCTATTTATTAACTCTTTTTCCTGAGCTTTAGGGGTCCAATGGAGAAAGTCATTGCCCGTGCCTATATTCTGTAATGTTAACCCTATAACTTCTTCTAATTTCTAGTCTAATTCCTAAGTTTTTGATCCATTTTGAGTTTATTTTTGCACAGGGTGAAAAATAAAGGCCTACTCTCATTCTTCTATATATGTATAACAAGCTTTCCCAGCACCATTTGTTAAAGAGGCTGTTTTTTTCTCATACATTCTGGAATGAAAATGAATTTTCCTACATCTAATATTGTCTAACAGGTAATATATGCAAACTTCCCTTGATTTTTTCTCTATTCGTTTTTATGTTGGACAAATACCTTTATCAACTCTTCATAATAAGTGTTATAAAACATACCACTTTCATTCACTTTTTGGCTAGTAAAATGACCATTTATATGCAAGAAAAATAAGGAATATAGTTTCAGGAGGGAAAAATATCTGAGGCAGGATAACTATTTCCCCAACTTACTCAGTACTGTGGAAAAATATGAGTATTTGGAAGATAATTAATTGTCTATGCCATACTAGCCCATGTTGTTTTACTTCAAAGAACTACAGACCTGAGGAATAATAAATTACTATGAATTTCTCTCTGCATAATGATTTTGTCATAATGGGCATAAAGTTGTAGTTTCTAACTGTACATAGAAATCAGGTATTGGTAGAGGCTGAAAGAAAATGGTAGGTAGATGACTGAAAAAGCAGGTCTTATATAATAGAAATACTTTCGTCATTTTATGGTTGTTACAAAAATTACAATGCTGAATCAAAGAAGAAAAGGGAAAATGGGTATGCTTATTTTCTTTCAGATTAACAGGTCAGTTTTATCCATAACAATTTAGCATATATTGGACAATTGTGTTCCTAGACCCAATTCCAATGGTCTATTGGTGGACATATTTCTTCCTATTTTTAAAAATTGATTGATTAATCATCCTAGTTTCCAAGATGTTGTGAATTTTAATTTATATCTGTCTTCAAAAGATTTTAATGGGAACTGAAGAGAGATTAGATCAGTTATAATCATCCAGATACCACTTAATCTCAATAAATATCCTGTATCTTAAGGTGTTTCATGATCTGTCCCAAGTGACTTATTCAATTATATTTCCTGATATTTACTATGCTAGATTGTCAAAAATTTATTCTCATTATCTTAAATATAAGCCAAATCCATCTTTACCTCTCCAGTCTCACTTCTACTGGCTTCCCATGACTTTAAATTCCATACTGTATCTTTTCTAGCTATTCAGATATGTGATATTTTGCATGTAGGGGCTTAAGTTTTCTTTGTATCTTCTGGATTATTCTGTTTTTATAACTATGACAAAATATCTGAGGCCGCATTACTTTAAAGAGAAAAGAGGTCTGTGTAGTTTGCAGTGTGGGAGGCTAAAAATTCAAACAACATAATGCCCACTCTGGCAAGTTCTCCATTAACATATGGCAGAGCATATGCAGGACGAAGAGACCACATCTTGAAACAGTAAGCACAGAGTGATCTGGGATATGGCTCATTCTTATAATAACTCACTCTCAAAAGAGCTAAGGAGACCCACGAGAGCTACTTTAATCCCTTATAAAAGTTTCAATGATCTAAGGACCTCCTACTACATCCCACCTCTCAGTATCAACACACTGAGGGAGGACTAAGATCCCAAAATATTAACCGTAAGTAACAAACTACATCCAAATTAGAGCACCTTCTGTATGTTATTGTTATCAACCTAGTAAAATTTATAAGTTATTTGAAGGCAAAAATATGCCTTATCTTTCTGTAATTTTTCCATGGCATCAAAACAGTACTCAATGATAAAGAAACAATTTATCAGCTTTGCCCTCAAGGAAATAACTTTAAATGTATACATTTCTGTCTCCATACAAAATTTATAATGCATATATGCCAAATAATTTTCTGCTTTTTTAGGAAAGCTTAGAAAAATATTTTTAATTAAAAATATTGTGGTTGGGGGCTGGGATTGTGGCTCAGAGGTAGAGTGCTCACCTACCATGTGTGAGGCACCTGGTTAGATCCTCAGCACCACATAAAAATAAAATAAAGATACTGTGTCCACCTATCACTAAAAGATAAATATTAAAAAATATTGTGGTTGTGGCTGGGTTGTAGCTCAGTGGTAGAGCAATTGCCTAGCACATGTTGAGGCAGTGGGTTTCATCCCTAGCACCATATAAACATAAATACATAAAATAAAGGTATTGTGTCCATCTATAACTGAAAATTTAAAACTATTGAGGTAAAATATACATAACCTAAAACTTAGCAATGCATTAAGTATATTTACATGGGTGCAACAATCACCACAATCCATCTTCAGAAATTATTCATCATCCCACACTGAGACTCTGTACCCATTAAAATAATAACTTCTCATCCCCCCTTTTCCATAGGCCATGGTCACCACCATTCTAATTTCTGTATCTATGAGTTTTACAGTGCTTGCCTGATATCTCACATTACTGGAATCATACAATATTTGTCATTTGTGTATAGCTTATTTCACTGAGTATAGTGTCTTCAAAGTTCATTCATGTAGTGGCATGTGTCAGAAATTTATTTATTTATTAGGCAATAATGCTCTATTATATGTACATACCACACTTGGTTTATCCATTCACCCATTCAATAAGACTGATATTATCACCAACATTTGACTACTTTTAATAATACTGCTAAGAACATTTATGTACAAATACCAGACCAAGTCTCTATTTTTTTTTTATTATTTTGGGTACGTAGCAAGAAAATAAATTGCTTGCTTTCATGGAAATTTTATATTTAACTTTGGAGGAACTTCAAAACTGTTTTCCACAGAGACTGCACCATTTTATATCCCCATACAAATGTGTTTTAAGTGTTATTTACAAGTAAATATATGTCTAAAATTTGGTAAAATTTAGCAGGCTTTCCACGGCATGCAGAATGCATGGCAAATGCATCAAAGAGAAGGCAAACTCTCTTGGAAATTATATTTTCTTACTTATTTCTCACCAAAATTGTTATATAAATAATACTTTTATTCCAAAGGCCATCTAGCATCCTATAGAGTTTAGTGGATGGGCAGAAGTCATTCCCCTTCTTGGACAGGCAGTATCAACAAGCAATATACAATTATAGATGAATTTTACAGACCCTAGAACCAGCAAGCACAGGAAAACACTGTAAACTTGCTTTGAAATTTTAATCTCCCCTAGAATTCAAAATGCACACACACACACACACACACACACACACACACACAAACTATTCAAAACATCTATATTTCCCTTTGCCCCTGCATTCCCTATCTTCAGGCTCCTTCCAAAGAAGTGTCCAAATTTTGTCCATAATGCATTTTCTCAAGAATTTATTTTCTATCCTCAAGCCAAATCCAAACTTGCTTATGTTATTAGTTAGGATTATATTCACGTAACAAGTTACCTTAACTCCCCAATGAAGTTCCTTAAGGACAGACACTTGATCTTTATTCTCTTAATTTGTCTTTCTCTACCTCATCAAGCCATGCACTTTATCATTATAGTAGGTATTTCAACATTACATTGACTAATAAATCAAGAAGAAAATTAATGGCTTGTAATAACTTCCCATGCCCATAGTAAATATGCATTTTAAAAACTTCTTCAAGACCCAAGCCAAAGGAATTGCAGGGGGTGAAAATCACAGCAGATATTTTGACAGTAGGAACTATCTTGAGCAGCATATCTTTTATTCCCCTTTAAATCACATCTGGCAAGCAGTTACTTTTACATTGGGTCACTATTGCCCACAGTGAGTAATGAAATGAAAGTAATCATGACAGTGAAGTACCATCCTCTGGCTGAACTGCATCAAGTTGAGTGAGACAGGAGGACCCAAGAGTCAATGGAAGAAAACTTCAAGACAGAAAAAATTGCTTGGAATTTTTTTCTCATGTTTTGGAAAGTGCATGGAAGATACAAGGAAGAAAATCTGCATATATAATGGGAGGAATAAAAGTATGTAAGAAAATATCACCATTTCTTTATGTAATAGTTCATAGATGAATTTCCATTTTGGCAACAACTGCATTTATCAGTGTACCTGGAATTAAAACTTTAATAAAGGTAACCATGGCTATTTATACTTCTTTGCCTCTCTCAGTAGATTACTAATGGATGATAAATTTAAAGTCTGAAATTTTCTATATTTCACAATAAAATGAAAACGCTCTGGTTCTAGTGTGAAAGATTATTCTTGACTTTCACTATTCAGTTCCCTGTATTTAACCAACTCAAATTTCTCCCACTCTTATTCAATTTACTCTTTTTAAAAGAATGAAATTCCTGAGAAAATTATAGAATTCTTCATAAAGACTTATACAACGTAGTGTAATCATTCTAAAAATAAACAGGCTTTTTTTCTGGTATGATATGCTTCTTGAATACCCAGGCTTGCTTTAAACAACTTGCATTAAGCATTCTAGAATGGAAATATGCATAAGAACTGAGGATTATGAAATAACCAGGTTTAATTCAAGTAAAGCAAATGCCATATGACAAAATTCATAGAAATAATACCACGATCCTCCCTTCTTTTCATCAGTCTCACAATCAAGAGGCCACAAAAGAGAATAGTCACACAAAAATTAAGTTTGTGAAAAATAAACAATATTTTTAACTTTGCAAAGAAATGAAAGTTCACTTTTTGAGATCCAAGCAGCCAATTTATTAAAAGAAAACAACCCAGACTTATCAAGAACACGAATTATTCAGGAATTTTCCCATTTAACATAATTAAATAAATAAATTCAATTTGATTCAAAGACAAGTTTGGAGCTAGATATAACTGCCTTTCAATTCTCACTCTCCTACATATTACCCATATGGAACTAAATATGTAACAAGAACACAAAAGCCTCAATTTCTTTATCTGTAAAATGTGTGTAATAATACTTTTTAGTCTGTTGTTAAGATTAAATGATGTAATATTAGGAAAGCATCTGTCATACAGTAGACATCCAATAAATAATCACTATTTAAATTGTTGCTAGGATATGTTCCTTTTTTCTTGAAAATGAAGCATAGCAACTAACACAGAAAATGACTCTAACTTATTCTTATTTTGTGGAATTTTTTGTATAATTCAAAGAGTAAATTCTAAATAGGAGAAGAGGTCATTGAACTTACATTTATAATTCAATAATGGGCACTTATGGGCAGTATCATTAGGTTATTTAGAAAGTGTGTTACTAGAGATATTAAGGACATTGGAATGACTGAGATCATCGATGTTCATGCAATTTAACGCTAAGAAATCTTTAAAAAATTGGAGAGAGTTTGATATTAATAAAAACTTGTGTATCGAGTACCAAGGTTAATACATTTAAGTGTTTCAGATATTCTTAGATCAAATACAAATTCTCTAGAAAATATATGGGTATCAGTTGTTTGGGTAAGTATAAAATACCGAACAAAATACAGTGTTGTTTTTTTCTGTTTTGTTTTTTGAAAGAAATAACAAAATCTTATCTCACAAATTGTGCATATAATGATCTTCATAAGTTTTTAACTCTGCAAATGGAATTCTTTTCATATTGGTGCTACTAAAATTCTGGATTGCTTTTTTGAAACACCACAACTTCTGGATAATTGGTACACATACTATGGAGACTCCTCCACAAATACCTACACTGGAAAATGCATGGTTATGGTATGTTGAGGCTACTACAGATTTTGAATGCTTTCAGATTCATTCCCCTACTTTCAAAGAAACTAGCCAATGTTTCCTTCCATTATTTAATAAGAGTTTCAAAAAATAGGCACAACATTACCTGTAGAATCAATTGATCTGTAAGAAGTCCTGAGAATTTATTTTTTCTTAAGTGTAATTGAAATATTCATACTAAGGATATTGGTCTCCCTCAACATTTCTTTTTTCCTAAAGTACATACATCCCAGAGGAAAATGTTGTTGTTGAAAATTTGAGATATTTGCTTTAAAAAGTCAAAATAAATGACCAAAATATTGTAATGGAAACAGAATTACAACAGAAGATGATTTCAAGAACACTTTCATTTTATTTCAGACAATAGCTACCTACATCTGTGTGATATGTTCCACTCTTAGCTTGATCCATTTTGAGAAATCTTTGTGATACAATGAACACACTGGGAACCAAATGTAAAAATTCAGAATGTCAATGATGAAATGAGAAATTTTTCCTTGAATGGAACAAACTGATACAGCTTGTGTCATAGACAATAAAAAGAAAGTGTCTTAAAAGTTGACAAGCCCTTTAGTGGTATGGAAGAATCATAAATGAAAACAAATTAGGTGCTGCTTTCATTTTACCCTCCACTGCACTAATAGACATCTTAAGCTTTTAGAAAGGTAAAGCAGACAACATTGCAATGTTTATCACATCTATAGACTAACAATCATAAAGGCAGTAAAATATAATAGAAAAAGCATGGGTTTGATATTAAATAGCTAGCATTGTTCTCATGGAAACATCACTAAACTTCTCTGAATCTATACCATTATCAGTAAAGTAGAATACTGAACTCACATATTTGTTTCAAGAATCCAGCAAGAAAGCTTTTAAAATGCTTGACAACATATGAGACCTATTCTATTAAGTAAGGATTGGGGGAAGAACTCCAGTTCTTCCTGACTCCAAAACTCCCTCCTTTTCACCACTTTGTTATATTAATTATCAGTTTTCCTGAATATTTGGACTGAAAAAAAGCTGGCTAATTTAACTAAATGGCTATAAGAGATACACACAAAAATAGAGTCTCAAAATTCCCTTTCTGAAACATTACATTTAGATATTCAGAAAACCCAATATAGGATAAAATAATGGAAAGAAACATTGAAAGAAACCAAACCATAGGAAGATATTAATAATTAAGCATTTCTAGAGACTAATGCAAATTGTATTTCCCAGAGACAATATGATATTTAATATAATACTTCCCTCCTAGTGGAATTGAGTGCATCTCAACTAGGCTTCCTCTGAAACCAACCTTTGTTGCCAAAACCATTCCACATAAAATTACATAACTTATTCCAGATGTCTTATGTATTGCAGACACAGTGAGTGTTATGTTGGGACCTTATACTGCTAAGCCACAAGAGCTGTCTGGTGTATTTTCAAGTTTCTTCCAGGCTGAAAGCTAAATCATTGGTAGCTTTAAATCAGCTGTGGTTGTTGTGTTTCTACCACAGAAATTGGCAAATGCTTCAAATCAGAATTTAGTATGGGGGAGGCAGTTTTTAAACATTTACCAGTACTTCACTGGCTGTAATCCAGCTGCGATCATTCAATGTAAAGCCTCTTTACATAGCTAACAATTGTAAAGCAAACACATTGGAGGAGAGGGATCAATAGGAATGGTGGTAAAAGTGGTGATTCTTGGCAGAATGTGGCTTCTCTGACCCTGGGTCTTCACTCTGATATAGTTTAAGGCAAACTGTCCTAGCTCAGCAGAGGATACTTAAGCTTATTTTCATTTAATCTTATTATACTATTTTGGAACTCTGCTCCCTCCAATCTTTACCACAAGATATTCTATCCTAGATAATGACCCTGTAATTCTGAAAATTTGCCTTCTCTATTTTCTTTGACTCTAAGGGTAGAAAAATATGTCATTTGTAATGATTACTATTGACCTTTATATTATTATTATATTATCTGTCCAACTTTTATCACTGAACAAGATGGAGTGTAATGCTTTTTTATTTTCTCATTATGCATTCTATAGCATGTTTATACTTGCAAAGTGTCCCCAAACCATTATTTTGATTATTTTTACAATGGTTACAAGAAGTAAGAGAAGGAAGTGCATCATTATCATGCTGTTTCAGAGGATCAAACTCCAGAAAGTTTAGAAGTTTTCTTTAATTCAGGCCTAATCTTAGAGCTTATTGTGGATCACAAAATATGTAAATCAACATTTGTAGATTATTAGTGCCCCTGTTATATTTTCTGTGTGTCTTTTCAGCATGAGCTTTTATAATCCAAAATTTGTCCTCATTCTTACACACACACACACACACACACACACACACACACACTTAAAGGATCCAGGTTTATCACTAATTATAACAACAACAGTACTTTTTTTATTGGTTGCTCAAGACAATACAATGATCTTGACATATCATACATTTGATTCAATTGGGGTACAAATTCTTATTTTTCCACGAATACAGATTGCAGGATCACATTGGTTATACAGCCACAATTATACATACAACAATACTAGTGTAGGAATGGCAGCAGAACAACAACACTTTTTAAGGCACCATTCAAAGTAATTTCACAATTTTCACAGTGACACAAATAGGTAGATAACAATATAGATAGAAGATAAAATCATGCTTAGTTTTCAAATGAGGAAACTAAGGCCCAGAAAACTTCATCAGCTTACTAAGATAAGTGGCAAAGCTTAATAGGCAATAAATTAAAAAATAATATTTAATGAACATTTGAAGTTACATTTCATTGCTAATATAAAATGTAGCTATCTGTCCATGAACTCACATATACATTATCTCATCTAATACTTAGTACATGGAGCTTTTGCTGTCCCCTTAGCATACCTTTTAAAGTTGTAGAAACACAATCTGAGAGACTAAGTCACTGACTTCGAGTTATATAAGTAGTAGTTAGCACAGTTAGAATTCATACTAAGATCTGAGTTCCAAACTAGGGTCCTTCCCACTCTAGCAGTAACAGAGACCAGATAAATTAGCAACCTCTTACCTGTTGCATTCCTCTCTATTATGCAAACTGCTTAAGGATTATATTTCTTTTTCTCGCTCTCCCTCCCTTTTTTTTTCTTCACTCTTTCATGCTTCTCTCTAGCACCAGGCATCACTTTTGCACTATTTCTGTTAACAGCATTGATTTACTGGTTACATATGGTCCTTGGCTTCTCTAAATATTACATGTTGATAAAACAAATTGAAAAATGAAATACATATATTTCAGGGACCCAGTAGAACAGTGAGATAGTACATTATTGGTAATGGCACTCTGAATAAAGAGCTTTAGCATTTGTTTAGACGACAATAGGAAATAAATGCTCTATCATCCCAATGAAACAAGTTCAGCATTATTATCACTTCATAGGAGAGAGAGCTATAACCAACTTATGGCATACCCAAAGTCTAATAATCAGAAAACATTTACTGAATACTCATTATGTTGCTAAGTCTAGAATTATAAATAATTATAAGAACTTTTGTTAATTCAACTGAAATTTATTAGGTTTCAAATATGTCCCAGGAATATTTTGAGTACAAGGAATATAATAGCAACAAAGAACATTTTGACACAGGCCTCACCTCATGAAGCTCATATTCTGCTAGAGGCAAGAGAAAGAACAAGTGAATAAAGTTATTGAAAATGATGATTAATGCCATAAATAAATGAGAAAGGATCAAATAAAAATAATGTCAGAAAGAAATGGAACCTACTTCACATTGAATTATCAGTGAAGAACTCTTTAATGATGATTAAGCACATCTCCTATGCTTAACAAACATATATTAGGCCATGTGTGTCTACAAGTTCTGCATCTGTAGATTCAACCAACCAGAAATTGAAAGTATTCAGAAAAAATCACATCTATATTGAGTACATATAGCCTTTTTAAAAACATTCTCTAAACAATATAACTATTTACATAACACTAACATTTACTGTTATTGTAATAAATAGTCTTGAAGCGAGTTAAACTATACAGGAGGATGTGAATAAGTTAAATACAAATATCTATGCCATTTTCTATAGGGGATGTGAGCATCATGGGTTTTGGTGTCTTCAGTAGATCCTGGAACCAATACTCAAAAAATACAGAGGGACAATTGATTGTTAATTGTCCCCATAGCATACTTTATGAGTAAGAATGATATTTTTTTAAAGAGAGAGAGAGAGAGAAATTTTTTGATATTTATTTTTTAGTTCTCGGCAGACACAACATCTTTGTTTGTATGTGGTGCTGAGGATCGAACCCGGGCCGCACGCATGCCAGGCGAGCGCGCTATCGCTTGAGCCACATCCCCAGCCCCCAAATGATAATTTACTTTAGAAGCTTAATGTATTGAGAACTGGAAGCTATGCCTAGAAAAAAAACAACAAAATTAATTAACATTTACCAAGTTGTGACATATAATAATAATATTTAATAAAATTTATATATGAAATATATCTAAATGTATATCATTTTCCATTTTAAATAGATAATAATTAAACCAGCACAATCAGAAATTAAACTATAATGTTAGACATTTTGGAAACATCAAGGTATTATAAATTAGGGAAACTATAATGCAATTAATGTAGTAGAAATTTTTGTGATACTCATCTAAAAACAAATTTTCAATAATTTCAATGAAGTCTAGGTTACTCATTTTTCTTTCAGTAATACCAAAGAGATACTCTTCAAATATAAGGAAATAGAATGATGCTACTTATCAAATCTAGAGATTTTAATTTTGTTTTTTCATGTGATGTTATTTTATCTCTATAATTTTTACTAAGATTTTGAGAAAAATGCTAATTATTTCTAACTCTAAACACAAAGTTTTTGTTATTATTTGGATAGTCATTTTCTAGTTTGTTTTTTAGAAGATTTCTGAGAGTCATCATTTTGTTTTATTCCATTTTTATTTTTCCTGCAATGAACTGTAGCTATGGCATTTATTATTAGAAATATCTGATTGGAATCAGGGCTCAGTGGGTAGTTCAAAGTTACTAGAATCCCAGTGGTGAAGGCTGCTTCCAGTTTCCAGTCTTAACCCTTTTTGACTGTTTTTCAATGTTGTTTCAAAAATGTAACCTGACTATGAAACTGTACTTTTTTAGTTTGAGAGGCTAAGTCTGTCCTTCTCTAATCTTTCAAGGTTGCTATATCATGCACATTAAAGCAGAAATAGAGTGATGATAATTTGACAATTAATAAGAAGCATGAAAAAAGTTCTTAAAACGAAATGCATAATTAAAATAACTGGGCTGATCTATGCAGAGCCCAGGCAGGAATTGAACAGTCTTGCCAACCCCTGCAGAGCCTGGGCAGGCCGAGGCACAGGATTACCCACAATGCTGAGGAACATGTCTGCGCACCAAACACCGCATCTCCAAACAATCTTTCCAAAGCCATCATTTGGCATGCCCTTTCAGCCCCATCTCTAAAACTGGTCACCTCCATCTTGGGACATCTCCAACAACATCTCAGGTTTAACACTACCCAACCACCTACTACAGACATGGCTGCTTCCATCTAGACACAATAGCTAATACCTGGAAGTCTATCACCGTGGTCCCTGCAGGCTTGATTACACCACAGGTATCCCTACTAGGTGTGTTAATAGGCACCATCTTGTTGCAGAGGAAGGAGAAAGCCTTACATGAGGTCACCTCTTTCTTTTCTCCTGTTTACAGCCAACTTCTTTTCATTCATCTGTCACTCTTCCTATTATCTAATACTCTATAGTCTTATCTCCTAAACATCATAAATATGATACCTTCTTTACTTCATAAATATCACACACTACAACCTATTTCTTTCTTTGTCCAACATTAGAATCTATAGACTCTTTTGCAAACCTATTTACATTGCAGGTAATAATTGAAAACATCACTCCTTTTAATTGTGACAAAACTCTAATTGACTAAATAGGAACTATTTGGTTTAAGGCTATATATTGTTTACACTAGGTACTTTTCATATTTATCCCCCCCCTTAAAAGTGAGACATCAGTAACCTACAGGGGCACTATAAAATTATAGGGTAGAAACCATAATAATTAGGATGTACACTGCTAGAAGGGAAGACACACAGAAAGTATGAAAAGACAAGGGAAGAAAGTACCCCCAAACAAATCAAGATAATACAACAATAGAATCCATTGACAGCACAGTAGATGATATGTCAGACAAAGAGTTCAGAATGTACATAATTAAAATGATCTGCAAATTAAACAAGGACATAAGAGAGTAAATATAGGCAATAATTGATCACTCCAACGAAGAGGTAAGAGAGCAAATACAGGTAGCAAAAGGTTACTTCAAGAAAGAGGTAGAGATTCTGAAAAAAAATAAAAATAAAACCAAACAGAAATCCTTGAAATTAAGAAAACAATATACCAAATAAAAAACTCAATAGAAATCCTTGAAATTAAGAAAACAATATACCAAATAAAAAACTCAATAGAAATCCTTGAAATTAAGAAAACAATATACCAAATAAAAAACTCAATAGAAAGCATAACCAAAAGAATAGATCACATGGAAGAAAGAACACTAAACAATGAACACAAAATATACACAGTTGAAAATAAAGTTGACCACACAGTGAAGATGGTAAGAAATCATGAACAGAATATCCAAGAATTGTGGGTAACATCAAAAGACCAAATCTAAGATTTATCAGGATAGAGGGAGGCACAGAGATAGAACACGAGAAAAACTAAGGATAGTAGAAACTTACCTCAACATTATAAAAGCTATCTACGCTAAGCCCAAGGACAACATTATTCTAAATGGAGAAAAATTTGAGGCATTCCCTCTAAGAATGTGAAGAAGACAGGGATGCCCTCTCTCACCACTCCTATTCAACATAGTCCTTGAATCTTTAGCCAGAGCAATTAGACAGATGAAAGAAATTAAAAGTATATGAATAGGAAAAGATGAATTCAAACTATCATTATTTGCTGAAAACATGATTCTGTATTTAGAGGATCCAGAAAAGTCCACCAGAAAACTTTTAGAATTAATCAATGAAGTTAGCAAAGTAGCAGGATATAACATCAACACTCATAAATCAAATTAATTTTTATACATCAATGATAAACCCTCAGAAAGAGAAATTGAAAATATTATCCCATTCTCAGTAGCTTCAAAAACAAACAAACAAAAAACTTGGGAATAAATGTAGCAAAAGAAGTGAAAGACCTCTAAAATCCCTACAGAACACTAAAGAAGACATTGAAGAAGACCTTTGAAGATGGAAAGATTTCCCATGTTCTTGACTAGGAAGAATTAATATTGTCAAAATGGCCATACTACCAAAAGCATTATAAATATTTAATGCAATTCCAATTAAAATCCCAACAGTATTCCTCATAGAAATAAAAAAAGCAATCATGAAATTCATCTGGAAAAATAAGAGACCCAGAACAGCCATAGCAATACTTAGCAAGAAGAGTAAAGCAGGATGCATCACAATACCAGACCTTAAACTATACTACAGAGCAATAGTAACAAAAAAAAATGATATTGGCACAAAATAGACCTTTAGACTAATCATATGGAATAGAAGACACAGAGACAAACTCACATAAATACAGTTATCTCAGACTGGCAAAGGCACCGAAAATATATATTGGCAAAATGATAGCCTCTTCAACAAATGGTGCTAGGAAAACTGGAAATTCATATGCAGCAAAATGAAACAAAACCACTATCTCTCACCATGCACTAAAAGTGGATTAAAGACCTAGGAATTAGACCAGAGACTCTGCACCTAATAGAAGAAAAAGTAGGCCCAAATCTTCATTATGTCAGATTAGGTCCTGAGTTCCTTAAACAAACTCTTAAAGCACAAGAAATAAAATGAAGAATTAATGAATGAAATTAATTCAAACTAAAAAGCTTCTTCTCAGCAAAGGAAAGAATCAATAATATAAAGACAGTGCCCACAGAGTGGAAGAACATCTTTACTACATGCACATCAGATAGATCCTTAATTACAGAATATACAAAGATCTTAAAAAACTCAACACCAAAAAAATAAATAATTCAATAAATTAATGGGCTAAGGAACTGAACACTTTTCAGAAGAAGATACACAATCAACAAATACATGAGAAAATGTTCAATGTCTTCAGTAATCACAGAAAGGCAAATCAAAACTACTCTAAGATTTCATCTCACTCCAGTCACAATGGCAGCTATTCAAAATACAAGCAATAATAATTGTTGGCAAGGATGTGGAGAAAATGTTACACTAATACATTTCTGGTGGTGCTGCAAATTGGTGCAATTACTATGGAAAGTACTATGGAGTTTCCTTAGAAAACTTGGAATGGAAACACAATTTGATCCAGCTATCCCACTTCTCAGTCTTTACCCAAAGAACTTAAAATCAACATACTATAGTGACACAGCCACATCAATTTTATAGGAGCTTAATTCACATTAACTAAATTGTGGAACCAACCTAAATGCACTTCAACAGATGAATGGATAGAGAGACTGTGGTACATATACACAATGTAATATTACTCAGCATGAAAATAGAATGAAATTATGGCATTTGCAAGTATATGGGCAGAGCTGGAGAATATCATGCTAAGGGAAGTAAGCCAATCCCCCCAAACCAAAGGTCGAATGTTCTCTCTTATAAGTGGATGCTGATCCATAATACAGAGGCGGGGGTGTAGGGAAAATGGAGGGACTTTGATTGGGCAAAGGGAAGATAGGCAAGGGAAGTGGGTATGGGAGCAGGAGAGATGGTGGACTGAGATGGACATCATTACCCTACATGTATGTATGACTGCACATATGCTGGGATGATACCTCATGTACAACCAGATAAATGAAATGTCCTGCTGCAATTGTGTACAATGAATCAAAATCATTATGCTATCATGTATAACTAATTAGAACCAATTTTAAAGGGAAAGAAAAAATATACATTTACAGGAAAAAATAAAATAACTGAACCACAAAAAGTGCAACTATATATAGAAAACACGCTCATACATTCCAAACAGTAACAGAACAATCCCACAAACAACAACACCAACAAAAACATAATAAACATATCTGATGAAAAGAGAATAGATATTCTGTATGTATCTTAGGCTCATGATTGTAGGCTGTAGTTACTTTATGTGACAGGAAAAGGCCAGATCCATTTGGGAATTTCTTACTCAAGGAATTCTCTATTTTTCTACTGGTTACCAATTTATGTCTGCTATGCCATCTTGTACTAAATTATTCTACCTCAATTATACTTTCTTAAAAGTTATGAGGACAAAATTGGTAGCTCATTGCCAATGTATTATATTGTAAACAAACAGGACAAAACATTTGTTTTATGACTAATAGGTGATATGATTTATAAAGGTCACTTATTGGATCGAAAACCTAGCAAAGAAAAGGAGATAAGCAATTGTCAGAAGCCCTAAAAATTCTGACTAATGAACCTATAATTGAGTTTGCTTGCCCAATCTGATATGTGGTATAGTCATGTGTGGCAAGACCACATAAGAACATGTGCTTTTCTATGATTAGTTTATCAATTAGAAGCAAAATGTATATGAAATCTGAAATTAACTACGTTCATCAAAATATAATTTTACTATAATTTTATGAGTTAAATATTGGGAACTGGTTATCCATTCACACTTGTAGATACATTTCTAAATTGCAGCATCACTCTTTTTATATTGAATAAAAGTTAAGAATGAATAGCTTGAGCTTGCAGAAATTGCTTTAAAATCTCTTATGACTGTCAACACTCTCATGAGATGCATTTCTCTAAGTGTTATTAAAACCAAACATAAAAGAATTGTATATACATCATTTCATGTGAGTAAAGTTATTATTATTTCAGAATAGATTATGTAAATTAATTATCCCAAAACCGGCTTGTTTGTCATGTTAAAATTTTTAGATGTTGATATACACAGTGTATTTTAAAGTATGCATATAGGCATCTAATATTGGGAATCACTATTTCACTCATGTAATCATTAATTACCTATATTTTTACTTTCAATAAATAAGAGTTTTTATAATTAACTTCTTTTTCCTTTAGTGTTCTTAATATATTTATTGAAATGTAATTTTATGTGTTCAATCTAATAAAATTTAGGTTTTTATTTTGTATTTATTTCTTAATTCACTTTTAATAATTTATTATTTTATTTTCTAAAACTATTAGCTAATAATGAATCAATTTTTTAAAAATCTGATTCATCACAGGTTGTTCAACATGTATTCATTCATTTCAACACATATAGCACAGAGTGAAATGATGATGATGATAATGATGACAATAACAATAATTTTAGCCTATTCTTAACTATAATGATGTCCCAATTCAAATATAACTAATATGAATACAGCATATTTGAAATAAGTAAATTCTGTTAAATAACTGGTTCAACTTGCAGTACTATATGACTTCCTGTGTTATGCACATACATCCAAATAATATCTAACTTACAGAAAATTTGTAGGGGTACCAGTCAAATAAATTTCCCCTGAACCACTGGAATAAGGTGCCAACATGATGAGACATAAATCAGAATATTTTATTTTGTATTTTCTACCATAAAAGGCACTCATTTAATGTAATTACCAAAAGCCTGAAAGTCAGGAATTTGACATTTCTATAACATTATCATGTATATTTCAGGCCCATTCAAGTCTCACCAGTTGTCCTAATAATGTTAGTTAATGGCAAAAGGATCCATTCACAATTATGCATTGCATTTACTTGTCTTTTCACTTTAATTTCTGTCACAGTTTATCAAATTTAGTTTTCATTACCTTTATGACTTTAAAAATAATAGGTCAGTTATTTAGTGAACTGCACAAAATTAGGGCTTGTCTGATGTATTATCATGATTAAAATCTGGCATGCATCTTTGACAGAAATATTAGAGAAGTAATTCCCTATTCTTCTCATTGCAATCTATCATATGGTATACAACTTCAATTTCTCCTATTACAGATGTTGTTCACACTGATGACTCAATTAAGGTGGTGTCTTACAGAGTTTTTAACTGTAATTTTATCCCTTTTATATTTTGTAATTAATAATTATTTTGGAAAGATATTTTGAATCTATGTAAATATTATAGTCTTTGTTATACTTTCAATTTATTCTTTAGTTTATATTTATTAATAAAGAATCATTATCTTTCCATACGTTCAGGTCTTCTTCGATATTTTCTTTAGTGTTCTTCAGTTTTCATTGTAGAGGTCTTTCACCTCTTTTGTTAGATTTATTCATGGGAATAAAAAAGAAAATAGAATGAATTGGACTTAACTTTCCTATGTTCACATATGAAAACACGATGAGTGAAACTCCAGATCATGTACAACCACAAGAATGGGAAGTTGTACTCCATACATGTATATGGCAAAACACACTCTATTTTTGTGTATATCTAAAAAGAACAAACTAAAAAAAAATGAAAAAAAACCCTCCCAATTGCTTTGTAACAAATAAAATCAAATCATGGTCACATACTTTATTTGACAGATTAGAATCCATTTATCATTATTTATTCTTAAATTATTTCTTATTTTACAAGTTGTATCACATTAAATCCACTTTCAATATGCTCTTGACATATTCCTATCATTGTTTGAGAATTTCATTGCTTCTGAAAAAGCAAAGACTTCAAGGTTTATCTTGTAGCTAGTTTACCCAAATTCTGGAATCAGTGAATTCTCAAGAATTTTATTTAGAAGTGCAATACTGGGCAATCAATACACTAATTAATAACAGGTTGTCACTGAGCTCAGTCTTTTTCATTGGACAAAGTATGCATCCAGGCACAGTCACACATGTGAGCGCACACACACACACACACATACCTGCAATCAATGTATGTTTATTAAATATAAGGTCACCTCGAGAATTCCAGTTCTAATTCAATAACAGTGTTCATTATAGCTTTATGCTTTTTTATATTTATAATTCTTCCAAGAAGATCCTCATTTACATTATCTTTCATATATACCTTCACTGTATTTGACTAATATTTATCATTATTTTCCATGTCCTTCCCATTTAATTGCTGTTCTCTTGCCAACTGAATTTCAATCTCATCCGACTTGGGCTCTGTTGAGCTATCACCATTATCCTGTACATAGATACCTTTTCATTTTAGTCATTATTTGATGCCATGTAATAATACAACAATTATGTGTGGATTTCCATATTTCCTCAACCAAACTATATCACTCTACAAGGTTTCCTTCTAGATGGATACTTTCCTCATTCCACTATATCTCTGACCCGCTCCTTCATGGTATTATCCTTTTCACCCTGCTCAAGCTGTAATATCCCATATATCACACTCATGCAGATAGTCTCCCACTGCCAAGATTATTACACCTTCATTTGCAAAACCAAACCATAGTTCCTCTATCCATTCAAGCCCTGACATCTATAGTGTGGTGAAACACCTAGTGAATTTAGAATTTTCAGGAAGAAGTAAGGGATAAAAAAGAAATAGAAGAGAATTCTAAGGATGGTTAAAGATAAGAAAGGAAAAGAAAAATATGATGGTGATTTTTTTATTTATAAAAAACAGAATTATAAAATATATTTGAACTAATATAAGCAAATATACTTCCATCCCCACTTTCTTCCACAATTACACTAACACTGCTTCTTTATGGGAGAACATTGTCTATAGGGAAAGATACTTCTTTTTGAAAGCTCTTCCATTCTTAAAAGCTTTTGAAAGTGTCTCCATTCAACTTAATCATTAACACTCTCATCACAATGTTACACACGAACACATCTTCACTTTACACTAAAATCCTCTGGATAGAGGTAAATTTACTTTTTTGTAGTTTTTTAAATGATTGAGTAATAATTATAAATAATAGTGAGTTTCATTGAGCTATAATTATATATGCACATAACATAATTTGATCAATCTCATTCCCAAGATCCTCTCTTTTCCTCCTGTTCCCGCCCTCTATTCTTCTTGCTCTCTTCTACTGGTCTCCCTTCTATTATCATTTTTTATTAGTGCATTATACATATATATATATATACACACACACATATACATGTACATATATATACACACACATATATAGAGAGAGATGTGTTATTATTTATGGGTATATTCATATATGGACAGGGCATAATTTAGTCCATTTCATTTCCCAGTACTTCCCTTTGTCATCTCCTTCTTCCTCTCTCTCAATCCCCTTTGTCTACCCTCAAATATGTTTAAATTTCTAAGTAGATCACCAAAAGCCTGCCAGCAGTCACAATATGGTGAAGGGTTGATTGCTTGTCCCCAAGACTCCTTTGAAGAATGAAAAATGATATACTATTAAAGTTATAAAAATAAGCACAGCACATGTTTTAGAATATATCATTTTCTTTAGTTCAAATGTGATGAGATGGTTTTGATAAAAATATATTTCTTTCCCAGTAGCCTCAAATATACCAGTGATAGTCACTTCAGAGTGATGCACATCAATGCATCAGGCCTTTCAATGATTTGCTCTTCATTTTCTTTCCCTATTAAATAGAAAAATCAACTCTGGAAATAAGTACAGTGCAATTATCAACCAATTCAAAATAGGATATATTCAGACATAATGATCTATGTCTTGATATACCAAATCTGAAATTAGGTAGAAATTTCTACCATTTTTCTCTTCTGCCTCAGATTCTCTCATAATTATCTTGTTCATTACCTCCAAGTCAAACCTCTCCTCTCGGTGGCAGACCCTACACATCAACTGATGTAACCTATGAACATAAGAACCATTCCTCCACTGCAGATACAGGTCAAAGAAAAAAGACTTACTCCTAATTCTGCGACTTCTTAACTGTGGGCTTGAAGTGATCATATAGTCTCCATCTTCTTACAAAGATTGTAATAGAAATAAGATCTATGATATTTTTAAGGTCCCTATTGGCTCTCCAGTATTAAGACTTTGGAAAATATAATAGAGTCACCATCATGAAAAAGAAAGATTCCTGGCACAGAAATTCTCTTTTTAATATATATATATATATATATATATATATATATATATATATATATATATGTCTGATAATGTTCCTAACACAAAATTATTTTCCCTTATCGCTCATATCTAATTCATTTCCTACAACTTTCCAGTTTTACTTCTTAAATATCTTTTAAACATATGTATTTCTCTTCTCTAGCCTAAACAGCCATAATTTTATTTAAATAAATGTGACTGCTTCTTTAATAATGTAAATGAATCGACCTACACTCCAAATTATTTCAATCTATATCCAGGGTAATGTTTTCAACATGAAAATGTAATCATGTTACCTCACTGTGTCCATGCTTATAATTCCCCATTGGCTTTCCATTGCCATTAGGATACAAACAAATTTATTAATGTAGCCAGTCTAAGCCATCTATGGTCCAGCCTGGAACTACCTCACCAACTAATTCAAGCACCACCTTATCTCTATTAACATGTCCACTACCATTTTGCCTCACACTATACTCTAGCCACACTGGTCTTATTTCAGTTATTCATATTCATTCTTCTTCTAACTTAGTACCTTTGCATATACTATTTGGTATCCATTGTGTCTGTAATTCTTCTCAAATCCAATTAATGTCACTTCAACCAATAATTCCCCCTTGAGCACCATTTGTTCAGGGAAGCCTTCCCTAACCATCTACAATAAGTCAAAGTTCCATTTCATAGAATCTCTCTGACCATTTTTCTCTTCCTCACAGTGCTGCCACATTTGCAATTTCACATCTATTTGTTAGGTTGCTTGATAAACATGTCTTAAATGCTAGTCGGTAATCTTAAAGAGGATAGGTTACTTATTTTCATTGCTCAATACTGGATCCCAAGCATTAAACACTGTTGTGGTCACATAATGAGTTCTTTGTTGTTATTTTTGTTGTGGTTGTTTTATTTATTTAGAAAAGCATTTTATTTTTTTGCAATGTACCACCACTATCCTAAACTCTTTGGAGAGAGGTACATAACTATCCCCATTTTCCTTGCCTAAGTTACACATGTAATAGTGTACTAACAATGTACTATGTGAATTCAGGCAACTGACTATAAAGCCTGTGCTCTAACCAGTGCATAATGCCAATTGTATATAACTACATGTAAAAGGCTAGATTTATTAGTACAATTGTCCCAAACACTACTTCCTGTGTTCTTGCCCTACAGTACATTACCAGGCATGTAACAAAGTAGCCCTTCTGGCTGAGGATTATTTTAGTTCTTTAAAAATGTAAAGACCATGCTCACTCCAATAATATAATGAGTTCTTGAGTCAGGTTGCTTAGACCCATCTAGTATCTATTATATTATGTTATTCTCAAATTTCCATGAAATTCAACCTCCGTGCCTCATTCTTCTCATTCTTTATTTCTTTATATAAAAGTAACAATTCCTGTGTCACAGCAGTCAAATTATATATATATATATATATATATATAATTTATGTATATATATATGATTTATGATATATATATATAATTTATGTATAGATAGATAGATAGATAGATATAGAGAGAGATTGACAAGATGCAATGATTTATTTTTGAAATTTCATATATAGCCCAGTTCCTAGAGTATCTGTGAACGGAATAAATAACATTCATGAATCTAGTAGTAGTCTAAACTAAGTATAGATTTGTATAACAGTGTATATGTTATGGTTACTGCAAAAAATCAAGGTATAGGCAGCAGACATACTAATGACTTCCTATCCCTGATTAAATACATCATTTATTTCCTAAGAGTTTTCAACTATATCTTATAATGTAAAGAAATTAGCCTCTGCCGATGATACTAAAACCCATTTCCTATAGCTCATACATCTCCTTGCACAGTCTTCTTCCCTGGTGTACCTGTTAAGTAATGTCACCTTCTAGTTGGGACTTTCAGGTTTGATACATTAGTGCTGGAAATTGATAGTTTCAGAGATGGAATACACAACTACACATGGGGATCAACTCATTCTGTCCTGGGAGAAGTAACCGACAGTTGGATTGTTTTATTAAAGAGCCAATATAAGACTGAGAGAGAAGAAAAAAGGTATTTGAAGTTTATAACTTGCCACATTTTTCCTTTTACAAGAGATTTAGTTTCTACCACAAAAAGATATTGACTGTAACTAAGGTTTATACCAAGAAGCTATTGTATTGGGAAGAAAAGAGAACTCAGAAACTTATTTGCCACTGAACTCTTGGTGTCTAACACAATACCAGCATGCAACAAGCCCCCAATACGTACTTCTTAAATATATATTATATTTAATATAATATATTTAACATAAGTTGCATTTTGAAAAAAAATTGCACAATTAATTTTTACAAATTAATTAATTAATATGCATAAAAAAACTTGATGTGCTGAACATATATATTACTAGCCATCAGAGACCACTTTTTTCCAACCTAGAGTCCAAGTTAAGCTTTCAGACTTCACTTGATACTTAACACGCTACTCAAGGCCTAAAGGTACTTTGATATCAATTATCTCCAGATTTTTCTGTGAATAATGTCAAAAGGTCCCTTCAATAATAGATGTAGCTAAGGCCAATGAAGGTCATTTAGAATTAGCACCAAATTTTAGATAGCTTTCAAACTCTATTTCAAAGTGTATTTGCACTTCCTCTTTGATCTGAAGAGTGTCATACCACCCGCCAGTGAGCCACACCTATTAAGCATTTCTTGACTCTGTTTTGATGACCTGGCACCTGACAACTGAGATAGAATATTAATCTAAAAGACTCCCAGAGGACAATTAACTTGTTTTGATGAATGAAGAAGAGAAGAAATTGAAAAATACACCCTTCATCACTGTGCTTGGAATGAAGGCTGAAAATTTTATTTTACCCTCATGGGGCTAATTGTAAATGCAATCATTATTGCTCAGTGTCTCCTTCATTAAATAAAAAGTGAAGATACAATACAATTTTAAGTATCCTGCCATATAATATATATTGCCAGAGACACGATACATATTGACAAGTAAATTATGTGTATATGGACATAAATGATGTAAATATTTGTGTATATTTACATGTTATGAATAAACATGAATATCTTGTAAATATATTATTAGGGCCACTATTTCACTTGGATTCCTGGAGTAGATAATCAAAGAAAAGATAATGTTAACTAAAAAATAAATATTGTTCATGGGTTTGTTTGATGTTTTATTTTTGTTCTGTTTTATTTTGTTTAAAACTTTTGACTGACCTTTCTTGGGAAAAAAAATAAAAGACCTGGTTAAATATGCAGTTTGGTTCTTCTCTCAGAGAAAATGAAAGTCTAAAAATCTAACTCCAATGTACTTTGAAATTAAAATAATGGAAAGGGAAAAAAATGTCTGTCAAACAGGAAGATGGCCAAACACAACTACACAGTCTGAGCTTCAAACATTTCCTGCTTTAAGAGTCATAGAGCTGTGGAGAGCAGAGAAAGAGAGAAAGAAAATCCATGTTTCTTTTGCAAACTGCACCATGAAGGGCAAAATTCTACTGTTTTTAATGCCAAGCAGTCAAACTATAAAAAGAAACATTATTTTAGAGTCCTTGAATGACTTATAAAAAGCATTTCAAAAGATTAAGATGCTGGTGGTGTTATGCAAATGTCTCACATGAAACTGAAATTCTTAAAAATAAACGTTTACTTTGGTTTCCATTTAGAGAAAACTACAATGCCTCCTTCATAACCAGAGTGCTATTTAACCACCTGCTGAATGGATGTTCAGTTGCCTGTCTCTTATCCTATATTGTGTGGATGGTATAAATATATCATTACAATGGACTTATCTTGCTTTTCATTTCTTTATTGATAAAATTCATAATTTTTGTCCTCCCCCTATTGCCTCCTTCAACCCTTAAACCACAAACAAAGATTTATGCCACCTCTGATGCATATATATATATATATATATATATATATATACACACATATATAGTATAGTAATTAATAATATATGTAGTATTGTATAGTAAAATATAACATATTATACACAGTATCTAGAAACTTATGTAGCTTAGCATGTTACAAATGGCTATGTTATAATATATATAAACACAGACATACATATAATATATATGAACATCTGTATACGTGCATTCCTCTGCACAAATACACATATATGTATATGTGTATGTGTGTGTGTGTGTGTGTGTGTGTGTGTGTGTGTGTATACACATATACTGAGTATGCAGAGGAATGCTTCCTGGAACAGAACACTGAAGTGACCTAACTGGTTATAAATATATACTGTAAAATGTATATTTCTGGCAGTAGAATGAGCTAAATATCTAAAATGCTAGATATCTTTATATATTGATTTTAAAACATGGCTGCTCTTGTGACAAAATGAAGGATTCAATGCAGGAACCACAAATTACAAGAAAATGTAATAACAGACCACAATAATGGAACTCTGGCATTAATGTTTTTACCTTATGCCAGACCCTCCCCCACTAAGTTACAGATACATTGCAAGGGTTGGACATATGAATGACATTAAGCTGCTCAAATATTCTCCTCTTTAGATTCAAATTCAGAATAATTCAGAAATAGTCTTATTTATCTTGTTCTGCATTTGAGACTTTTAGGGCAACCATAGTTTGCCACATGGGCATAGAAACAAAGAAGCCTTCAGTATAAGGCAAAAGTGAAGTTAAAAAAAGAGAAAAGTAATCAATAGTATTCTTTGGGTTTGTAGTAATTTTCTATTTCCTGCTCTAGTCTCTTTTCAATAACCACAAGCTTTTCTGTCAGTATTGGTTTGCTAGGGCCACATCAACAAAGAACTACAGCCTGAATGCTTAAACAACAGAATTTATTTTCTCATAGTTCTGAAGGCTACTAGTCTGAGATCAAGGTGTGTAGACAGGGTTGGTTCATTCTGAGGTCTCTCCTAGGGTAGTAAATAGCTGTCTTTTCCCAGTACCCTCACATAGTCTCCCCTCTGTGTGTGTCTCTTTCATAATTTCCTCTTCCTATAAGTACATCCATCATATTTAATTATGGACCACTTAAACTATTTTATTTTACTTTATTTATATCTTTAAATACGCACAGATAGAGTCACATTCTTAGAAACTGAATGTTATGTACTCAATAAATGAATTTTGAGAACACAATTCAGCCTGAAACATTGCCTTTGGGTTCCATGAAACAAATCTTTACCTTTATATAACCCACACAAATTTAGTCTCAACTAAGTGTTGCATACAAAGAATTGCAAAAACAACACACAAACAATAATTTTAAAGTATTAAAATAATTACTGGAGCACTTGGGGAAAATAACACAAAAATGTTCCCAGTTGACACATTGCAAAATCTCTTCAATTCATCTCCACAAAATTCTAGTCATTATATCAAGTGGCTAATCCCAATATTGTTCCCTTCTCTTTCCTTACTTCCTAATAATCCAAATTGTATCTTATCTGTATTAAATATTGTTTTCCTCTCCACTACATTTGCACGTTCCTGATTATTATTTTATTGTCTTATAATTAGTTATTTGTAATTTGTAAAATAAATCATAAAGCCAGTTTTGGATCCTTTCATTTCTACCCTTCAGCAATTATATGTTTCCTGCACCAAATGCCTCAGTTGCATCCAAGAAAGATTTGTTAGCTTAGCTTAAGTTATTTTTTCAATCCATATCTGAAAAAAATATTGACTACTATGAAACATTAAGGAAATACCTGTATCACTCTATTGCCCCACAAAAGACATTTATCTTTCTCCCTGAGTCCATTATACCTAATATTAAACCTACACATATTTCTCAAATTCTAAGTAACTTTTCTTTAAATCCTTTCTTCCTTTTTTAAAAATTTTATTAGCTATTGATAGACCTTTATTTATTTATTTGTTTATATGTGGTGCTAAGAATTGAACCCAGTGCCTCACACATGCTAGGCAAGTGCTCTACCACTGAAGCCACAACCCCAGCCCCAATCCTTTCCTCTTTAGGGTTGGAATGGCTTGGTAGCAATGTAGAACAATGACAGTAGCTATCACTCCCTGTAAACCAAGCCAAAACTTGTCTCTTCTATCAGGGTATCACAGTTTTGTGTATACACATATTATGTATACTCAGGAATACCCTAAGTGAAAATAGTATATAGAATCACTAGAAAATTCTAGGATGTTTGGTGATAGGAGCTAAAATTGCCATTAATTTTCATCTTTAAAAATATCTTTTACATTGTTGACAGAACAATTTTTAGAATCTTATATGTCTCTCCATGTGATTAAGTAACTGAAGGGCACCGGAAAATGTAAATATATGCTTTAGGAAGTGAACTGAATTACCTCCTTAGTAAAGATAACATCCTCAAGTAGCTGAGTTTTAATGGGTAAAGGGGCATGGGGTAAATAAGAATGTTTTAGAGGCTACCCAGGTTGATCAAGATAGGTAAAGACAAAATGAAGGCAATTAGTGCATAGAATGGAGCAAACCAGAGAGAGAAGGATGTTGAGCTCAAATTTTGCTGACATATCTGCAATTCTCTTCCAGTTTAAAAACCACAGCTAGAATGAGTTGTTATTATAAATGTATGTCTTGAGCACTGAGTGAAGGCACTCCATCCCTTAGGAGGACATAGCTCATAAATAAAACCTTAAAATTCTTATTCAGTGTGACTCAAGCCTCTTGGATCTCCTTAGTCTCTCTTATCTATTCCATGTCATCCACATGTCATTTACTCATTATATTATTATTCAAATAGAGATACCCGAAGCTATAGCATTAAGCTTATGTTTGGTACATAATACTTAGAAATAATACAAAATTTGGGGGTTTGTGTGTTGAAATTATGCCCTTTTAAAAATCTCCTTTGCCTCATCCTGCACTACAATACAGATTATTTCATTGTGTCTCAGGATGGCTGACTGCTTGGCTACTGATTGACTTCCTTGAAATTTCTCTCCAACATTGTATATTGCCTTCTAGAACTCTAAATTCTGTTTTTTTTCCATCCAAAGAGGCTTTCTGAATTTGTATATATGAAAAACAGTATACTGTGTTGGATTGGAGAAACACAGTCTTGGGGTATCTTTAGAAATCCATTGCAACCAATTAACATGACTTATTTATTCTCCATATATTTTCATTCTCTGTGATGTCTTTCATTCAAGGAGCACAGAGAATTTTGCAAAATATAAAATAATCCTGATATCACCCCTAGAGATAAGAACAGACAAGAGATGGAATGGAAATCCATTCATACAGTATTCAAAAGAAAAAACTTCTCTGTCCAATATATTAAATAAAAAGCAGGCTTGAGACCATTCAACTAAAGTAACAGACTTTAAAATACAACCTTGGAGCAATGTTCCCCATCAGAACCAAGAATATGTGTGGGCATTCAGAAGTTATAAATAAATCGCTTTGTATTTCTCTCAGAAAATCTCTGGAGACATGAACTATTCCAGATAGCTTCTCTGAGGTGATAAGATTTTAAATGCTCAGATGTGATTGTCAGTGGCAACTTTTCCCTGGCATGGGAAGATAGAGATGACCTTGAAGAGGAATAGGGTTATAGCAATGGATCAATCTCTGCCACTGGCAAGTCTCCACCATAAAGTATCTGAAGATAGTGTCCGGAATGTGAATGCACTTATACCTGTGTGGATAAGTGCAGAGCCGCCAACTAAAGGAGGTAGGTTTTGAACAAATGAAAAGGAAGAGACCAAATGTATCTATATATAATGACGACTAAACCACACTCTTTATTTTCCCCCTCAAAGACAGGCTTAGGGAAGGAACATGAGACAATGACACAGAAGCCTGTACTACATCTTTCCAGACGTACCCAGACTTCTCCATTTCATCATATTACTTTTGGAGAAAGAGAAAAGGAAAAAAAAAGAAAACAGAGAGCTGCCTGTTTTATAATGGAGATACTAAAATTAAAAGTAACGTGTCAATGGCATGCTTCTATTATACAGTGAAGGATGATAATAATCATAAATAACACTTATTGAATGGCCACAATGTATAAAGTACTGTGAAAGATTTTACATACTTAATCATATTTAATTATCATAGTAATTTTACAAGGTAGGCACCATCAATATCCTCAGGTAACAGATGGGCAACGGAGATTTAGAAAGGTTAAACAATTTGCCAAGATTAGAAGGCTAGTGAGCTGTAGAGCCAATATTCTAACAAGTCTGTCTGATTCTAAAGCCCTTATTATCAATCACTGTACAACAGTGGCTCTTCATGTGAGGGGCTATGATGAATCTTGACTTTGTAACTATAAATGCATTTCAATCTAACCACAAATCTAAGAGTAGGTGTCACTGAGGTTATATGGAAACTCTGACAGGAGGATGAAAATAAAACAAGATTCATTTGACTAAATCATCCTTCTTTTAGCCTTCTTGACCAATTTTTTTCCAAGAGAAAATATGTTAATGGTAGAAATAATCTAAGCTAGATGGCACTGGACATTAACACTGACCCATGGGTAACTTGAGTGAGTGTTCCCAAGCAGATCAAAAATACATCAGGTTATGGAAAAGATTTTTTTCTCTTGATGTATATCTTACTGCTTGTGAAGCTACTTGTATAATGTAGACACTATTCATATAAAACAATGTTTGAAAGTGGAAAACTGATTATTATGCCTTTCCAATCCCTATTGTCTTTGTGTCTTTCTCTCTCTTTGGGGGTACACAAATGAATGCACAGTGTTCTACTGTTTCTGATCTTTCACTGCTATGCCCCAACTGTTTGCTCTTCCTGGCAGAAATAACTTCTCTGAATTCTTCCTGATTTCCTTTATTAGAGCTCATGTTCATTTTCTCCAATTTCCTTCAAGCCCATAAATTAAATATATAAACTAATTTTATAGTAAATTGTTGATAATTTGAGGATTTACTACTTTCATATTGCAATGGAATTTGAATCTTAATAAATTACTAATGCTAGGATACTAAGTCACAAGGACAACTATTGGGGTAAATACTTTAGACAAGGACAATTGACAGCTCGTCATCTGAATAAGACTAACTAAAAATATGGAAGGTTTGATGATATGTAAATCCAGCATCTTTCTACATGACAAAGAAATCCTCCTTTACCATAGCAGGTGTCATATCAGCCCTGGCTAGCACATGGAAGGAGTTGACCTTAAGGAAACATTGATTACTTATTTACCCATTAACACAAAAGAGAAAATATTCTTCCAGTTTGGAAAAAGTCTAGCTACAACAGTTCAATTAACATATCTGAAATACTTTCTTTGTTATTGGGGAAACATAGTTTGACTAGGCCAGCTATCTTCTTCTGTTTCGTATCAGCTCTAGTTCACTTAGCAGCAAAGAGTAAAAATAATGAAAGAAAATCCATGAATATTAAGAAGAGAATAAATATTTAATCCATGAAACATTATTCTATCTGGATGATATCCTAAGTATATTAACAATGCAACTCAGTTTATTTTATTGTTATTTCAGTTAAAATGAAAAATATAGACAAACATACCTAACAACTCTTATGTTTTCTGCACTAAATAAAACTTAACAATTGAATGTATACTTTCCTTCCCTTATCATAAGAGTCTAAAAATGATTAGAATGTTGGACTTCACCAATCTAGACATGTCAAGTGAGATTAAAAAACCTTTGCTGGAATATTCAAGGACCATGGGCCTTGCATGATCTTATCCCTATTTATCTCTCTTCTTTATCTCTCAACATAACACACTTAACACTCAACTATCTAGCTCTATTAAACTTCTTTCTGTCCCCCAATTTGCTATTATCTTTCTTATCCTGACCTCTCAGACACATCTATTTTTACCAATAAATATCCTAACTGAAACCCACATCATCTCTGCCTTAGATTTATTCAATAGCCTACCAAATAATCTTTAATTCTACTTTTTCCCTGCTCCAAGTCATTCTCTAGACTATATGCTCCCATCACAACTGGTTTACTTTCACTTCTAAGACATGAACAAAACACAGATTTGACACTCTTGGTTAAATTTCTTTAGGAGCTCAATATCTTTAGGATAAAAACTCAAACTGCTTAGCCTCAAATATAGTCATCCATGATAGAAGACTTCCAGTCATATACTCCATTACCTTTGTCACCCACTGTCTGTATTTAAACAGTATAAAGATGACTGCATATTTCTCCAAATAATACAGTTACCCACAAAAGAAGTCACATTCACAGGAAACATAGGTAAACACTACCAAGATGTTATTTCAGACACTCAAGACTCTCTCTTCAAAAATATTATATTATTTAGATATGTGCCACTCTCATTCCCACTGCATAAGTACCCAAATATCCATCGGTAGTCATTCATTCCTCTGGTTTTGTAATATATATCCACCTAATGTAGCTATAAATACTATGTGTTAGTGTACCTTCATTTATCTGAATGCTTTTCTCTGTTAAAACTAGCATTAAGTAATGTCTTGAGAAAGTTGGAGATTTATTGATATTAATGAAATAATCCCTTGTATTTATAGAGAATATAATGGTGTGTAATGAACTTGGTATTATCACATTATCTTTATTCTACCTGGTATTTATTTCATAAGGGAATGAGCTGAATATGTATAATAGTTTGAGTGTAGAAGTAATAATGAAGGAAAATCATAACAAAAGATGAAAGGTTGACAAAGGATTAACATTTTGTCTAGAACAGGTGAAGTTCTTCTTCATTGACTTCTCCATTGGTCCTCTCCTCATTATACTAAAAATTTATATAACCATAAACCTCAATATGCTTGGAATATTATAATTGAAATCAATAGCAATTGATTTTTTTTGGGGGGAGGGACATTCTTTCTGTTTGACCCAGGGACTGACACATGGTAGGAAAACCAGCTGCCACTGAGCTGTATCCCCAGTCCTGCAATTGAAGTATTAAATCTTCTGAAATATGCTAGTGTTATCAAAATATATTAATAAAACAAAAATTTTTAGAAAAATCTAAACATTTTATCCTGGAATCCAAATGGCTATATCAGGATTACAAATCATACCTGTGACATCAAACATTATTATGCACTTATCATGTTGTCAAATATGAAAAATTGAAGCAAGTGACAACTTTGTTACTAGATTCATTTGAAAAGAATCAGTTCCAGAAATAAAATACAAAATATTTTGTTATTCCCCACTGATTTAACAAAAGAAACGTAATAGAATTAAGAAAAAAATCGTAGACTGAACATAGAAAGGATATGAAATAAATTAATGAAAAGAGGTGTAGAAAAAAAGATAAATGAAGGATAAGTAGGGTACAATAGGATTTTTGTGTGTGTGTGTGTGTGTATGTGCGTGGTGCTGGGGATTGAACTCAGGGCCTTGTGCTTGGAAGGCAAGCACTCTACCAACTGAGCTATATCCCTAGCCCTTCCCCCAAGCAGTTTTCACAATGAAAATCTTCTTTAATAAGACTCGTATAGCACAAGAATTAAAACCAAGAATCAATAAATGGGATGGCCTGAAACTAAAAAAAAATCTTCTCAGCAAAAGAAATAATCTGTGAGATGAATAGAGAACCTACCTCTTGGGAGAAAATTTTTACCCCTCACACATCAGAAAGAGCACTAATCTCTAGAGTATATAAAGAACTCAGAAAGCAAAGAACCAAAAAACTTGAATAACCCAATCAATAAATGGGACAAGGACATGAACAGACGCTTCTCAGAAGAGGTTATACAATCAATCAACAAATATATGAAAAAATGTTCCTCATCTCTAGCAATTAGAGAAATGCAAATCAAAACTACTCTAAGATATTATCTCATTCCAATCAGAATGGCAGCTACTATGAAGACAAACAACAATAAGTGTTGGTGAGGATGTGGGGAAAAAGGTACACTCATACATTGCTGGTGGGACTGCAAATTGGTGCAGCCAATATGGAAAGCAGTATTGAGGTTCCTTGGAAAACTGAGTATGGAACCACCATTTGACGCAGGTATCCCTCTCCTTGGTCTATACTCAAAGGACTTAAAAACAGCATACTACAGGGACACAGCCACATCAATGTTTATAGCAGCACAATCCACAATAGCTAAACTGTGGAGCCAACTTTCATGTCCTTCAGTGGATGAGTGGATAAAAAAAATGTGGCATATATGCACAATGGAATTTTACTCAGCAATGAAAAAGAACAAAATCATAGCATTTACAGGTAAGTGCCTGGTGTTGGGCAAAATAATGCTAAGTGAAGTCAGCCAATCTCAAAAAACAAATCCCAAATATTTTCTCTGATATATGGAGGTTGACTCATAGTTAAAATTAGAAGGGAGAGCATGGGAGGAATAGATGAATTCTAGATAGGGAAGAGGGGTGAGAGGGAAAAAGAGGGGTAGGGGATTAGCAAGGATGGTGGTGGAATGTGGTGGACATCATTATACAACAAAGTACATGTATTAAGACTTAAATTGGGTATCAACATACTTTACATACAAGCAGAGATACAAAAATTGTGCTATATATGTGTATTAAGAATTATAATGCAAAAAAATAGTGTTACCTTAGATTAGGTAGAGGGAAAGTTATGTGAGGATAAGAAAAATAGTAGAATGAAAGAGACATTATTACTTTATATATGTATGTGACTGCATGACCAATATGATTCTAGAATATATATACTTATAAAAATGAGAAATTATATCCCATCTATGTATGATATATCAAAGTATATAAGTACATTCTACTGTAATGTATAACTAATTAAAACAAATAAAATAAAATAAAATTCTAAAAAAAGAAATGTGTTCCCAAAATCTATGTTTTTTAAACATTCTGCTTAAAAATATCACATAAATAAATTAATAAGTTATGCCTTTAAACAGTTTTTTTAGGTTTGGAGAAGATAAGCAAGGCCAATTTTAATTCAGTCATTTCCAGATTAACCTTTATATATGACCTACCACAAATGGAATTTCGAAAGCACAGAGATTTAAAAATAAGAGTCCGTGTTCTGTACTATAAAATATATTAATGATTTTATTAAAATTGCAATTGAAACAAAGCATAGAAAAAAAGATCCATAAGTGTAACGTATTAGATTGACCATATGTAGAAAATAAATCTATAAAAACATATTCTAATATGATAATATTTGTTATAAAAGAAGTTGAAGAAACACTAAGTACTTTCAGTTTAATTCCCAAATATGTAATACCAACATTCCCACCTTCAATTTATTCATTCAACAAATATCAATTAAGTCTTTACTACTATGAATTCAGTACAGTTTTATGTGATCATTATTATACAAGGGTTAGTAAAATGTATTACTTATTTTCAAGGAGCTCATAGCCAAATAAGATAAATGACATTAGACCAATAATTGTGTCACAAAAATGGAATAAGAAATAGTACAGTCCAATATAGAGAGTGCTGAGGAGGGGCAACTTTGTGGGATAGCTAATAAAAGAATGAAGCTACTAAAAAGACTGCAAAGAAAATATACTTGGAAATGTTAAAAATTCATTGTAGTACTAGGCCCAAAATAGTTGATCACACAAATCATTGCTCCCTCATAGAGTACTAAATTAAAAGGAGCTGCATAGAGCAAATATTTGGTGGTGGAGTTCGGAGCACTTAGATGTTTAGATTACAGATAATTATAGATGAATTACTCAACTGCTACCTGCTTCACCTGTCTCATTGTCTTACAATTATTTTCCTATTTGTAGCCAAGAAATACTGGAATATTGGCTCTAATAAATTTTACGCATTTTGAATTTTAAAGGGATCATTGGGAATTAAAAGAAACATAATGAGGAAAGCTGCATTCCTGCCTAAATATATTTTTTTTAATTCCTCTTAGCTTTATTACAAAGTTTGCTTTACCTGGTACTGGTACAGTTTCTATAATTCTTAATATGATTTATATAGTCAAGCTAGATTTATGGATACCCCCAATATAATTTATCTATGGGATATTGAACCTGATTCTTTTTTATTTTTTTAATTTAGTTTTTAGTTCTAGTTGGAAACAATATCTTTATTTCACTTATTTATTCTTATGTAGGGCTGAGGATCCAATCTCGCACATGCAAAGTGAGCACTCTACCACTGAGCCACAACCCCAGTCCCGGAACCTGATTCTTTAATCTTAAATAAATTGAGATTCTGATAAAAATTTGTATATGAATAATTATATGGCTAAATATAATTTTACTGCATGTTTTTACTCCAAGTAGAGTTAGTGCAGAAAGAAGGTATTAAACATTAAAATTTTTTTTAAAAGAATGAAAATAAAGAGGACTTTATATAAAACATTTGCATTAAATGATGACTTATAATTAGCATGATTTTCATCAGGTTTTAGTCTCAGTTGATGATTGATTTTTCCTCTTGGCCTGATCTCACCACTTCTGATGTGCACAGAGACAAACATGCATTTATAGACACTTTCTCCTGTAGGATCACACTTGATCATTTTACTTCTACCCAAAAGAATATCAGAGGAATTAGAATATTGGGTCTATAATCTCAGATCTCCATTTTACAACCTGCATTAGTTTCATTCATTAATAAACCTTCCTAGTGTTTTTTAATAAAGGCAATAGTCTTGGATACCTCTCAAACTTAGTTAGCTTTATATTAGATAGTTGGTATGAACAACACTTTGAAAACCCTGAAATGTTATTGAAAACAAAGGGTATTTGACTATGGTCATGAATGCTGTTAGCCAAAGACTCTGAAAGATTTGGCAGTGACCAGCAGAGTCAAACAGGGTAGACTAAGCAGAATGTGTGGTAAGTATAGAACATACTTATACACACACACACACACACACACAAACACAAAGACATTCACACACACATTCTATAAACACAGTTTCACCCTGAGTTTTTAATATGTGGTAAACTGTACCCTCTTTATTGGAACATTATCTCCTGTTAATAACTTAGAGAAATATTAGGTGAAAAAAAATAGTTTAACATATTATAGGAATATCAATGGTACTTGGTAACAGATTAGTGCTCGTTTTGTATATATTAATTACAATGCATTAAATAAAAGCTCCATGGGGGCTGGGGATGTGGCTAAAGTGGTAGCATGCTCGCCTGGCATGCACGGAGTGCTAGGTTTGATCCTCAGCACCACATAAAAATAAAATAAAGATGTTGTGTCCACCGAAAACTAAAAAATAAATATTAAAAAATAAAAAATAAAAGCTCCATAATTGAAATATCTTTGAACTTACAAATTTATACTCAGACCTGTCCTGAATTGATTGTATTCATCTTTTTTTTTAAGAGAGAGTGAGAGAGGGGGGGACAGAGAGAGAGAGAGAGAGAGAGAGAGAGAGAGAATTTTCCAACATTTATTTTCTAGTTCTTGGAGGACACAACATCCTTGTTTGTATGTGGTGCTGAGGATCGAACCCGGGCCGCACGCACGCAGGCGAGCGCGCTACCGCTTGAGCCACATCCCCAGCCCTGATTGTATTCATCTTACTATTGACTATAAATATGTTTGATGGATATTTGTCAGTCTCCACATAAAAACTGAGATTAACTACTCAGAATAAAAAAAAAATCAGAATACAGAGTTGGAATGAGAACCAACTTGACTAGAAATATCTGCCTTTGAACAATTAACCTTATCTCATCTGACATATATTCTATTTAGACAAGTTGGTTTTTTTTAAAAAAATAACATCAAAAGACATGAGAATAATTCCATGGTGCCTGAGGTTGGGGAGCTATTGATGTAATCACTGAGAATTATTTGAGCAATCAGGTAACCTAGCATGTACTCCATTGTGCCATAACAGCAAGTAAGACATCAAAGCTGAAAAACTAGAAATTAGCCTACAGTATATGTACTCCCTCAGAGCCCTTTCAAGTCATAAATGGATCAAAATCAAGACTTTTGAAAACAACTTCCATATATGGATTTCAACATATTTGTGTTATGTATTGTGTCTATATCCTTCAGTATTATCCATCTAAAGTACCAATTATTACTGATTTACCTGTTATTTTCTAATCATTAGAGTAGTATAAAGGGACAGAGATGAGGTTCCCATGGAAACCGTTTGCTGGTAATTTTTGCCTTTCATAAAAGAAAACACTATCAGAATTGCATCATCAGCACTTAGCTATTCATCCATGCAAGTGTAGGTGTATACAAATGTAATGTGAAAATGACAAAAATGACCCACCAGCAATTGGGAATGAACTATGTGTTGTTTTGTGTTTGAAAAAAGGAGACAATTGAGTCATCTCTACTCTCACTTAGGCTTCTTAGTTATCAAGGAACACGTTGCTTTTGTAAGGAGACTAGTCAGGTTAAGGAAAGAGACCAATTTGATTTTCCCAATATTTTATTGACTAAATTTTGTCCTGAAGAGCACAAAGTAAAACTTCCAAACAAGGAACTCTGTATTTATATCCTAGCACTAAAAAAATATAAATGCTAATCCAAATGAAATTAGGTAGGAAACTAGTTTAAGTTTAGTTACAGAGTAATAATAAAAATAAGTTGCTTTGAGTATCAAAATTGTATAAAAAATAGAAAAGTTGCATAGTTTATATTAATCCTCATAGCTAGGCATTTATCTCTACCATTGATCTCCTGCTTTCAGAAGCAAAATTGACTGATGGCTCTAATTGTTGACCCTATGGATTCATCACCATATATGCACAAGTTCACTCTTCCTATAGGCTGGTCCCAGCTGATAACTTAGAATGCAAGAAGCGCCCACTATTACAAGATGTAAGATTTTCTCAGTGGGTAAATTTATAAAAGACTCCTTACTGTGCTGGGGATATAGCTAGGTGGTAAAGGACTTATCTAACATGTATGAGGTCCTGGGTTCCATCTTTAGTATCACGCACACACACACACACACACACACACACACACACACACAAAGACTTCCTTCAGGTTAGGCTGATATTCTCTTGAACTGTGTTTCAGTCTTACTATCCAATCCTTTTTTTCTGTTCTCTCTCCTTCACAGGTATTTGATTCATATCAAGATTTGAATATTCTCTCAAATAATATAACTACTTTGCCTTTATCTTTCAAAGACTTTTCTTTCAATAAATCTATGACAAATATAATCCCATCATGATGTCTTCAAAAAGTAACACAATATAAATGGTACCAGAAGAAAGCTAACAAATAGGCAGCAATATGGAGCTTGAGTAATGGCTCACTCACCACCCAGTGGCCAAATAATGTTATCCTGAGTGTTATTTGGGGTGTAGATAATCTATGGCACAAAGTGGCAGCTCAAATTTTAATTTCCTTGGTGGTGAACTGGGGAAATATTCCAGTAGATAATACCCTTACAGGAAAGATGACTCAGACATTTGAAATACAGAGGAAGAATATACCTACAAGAACCAAGGATTAGACTGATATCTTATTTCTTTTTCTATTGTTATAACAAAATGCCTGAGTCTGGGTAATTTATAAAGAAAATATATTTAGCTCATGGTTCTAGATACCTAAGTATATTTGCCCGATTATGCTCAGCTCTGGTGAAGATTTTCTGGGTATATCACATCACAGTAGATGATCATTATGGCAGGAACGCATGTGAGAGGGAGAGATCACATTATAAAACAGGAAACCAGGTAAATTCAAGAGTCAGCTTGATATTTTTGTTTTCATTTTGTTTTGTTTTTCTGTTGTTGTTGTTGTTGTTGTTGTTTGTTGTTGCTTTATTTATTTATTTATTTATTATTTATTTTTATACCAGAAATTGAACCAAGGGCACATAACCACTGAGCCACATTCCTAGTAATTTCTATTTATTTATTTATTTATTTTTATTTTGAGAAAGAGTTTCACTAAGTTGCTTATGGCCTTGCTAAATTGCTGAGAATGGCTTTGAACTTGTGACCCACCTGCTTCAGCCTTAAGAGCAGCTGAGATTACAGGCATGAGCCAACATGCCTGGCAGGATGACTCATTTTATAATAATCCACCCTTGTGTAAATTAATTGGGGTCCCAGAACAACTGCATTAATCACTTCCAAGAGCATTGGACACAGTGACCTAATAACCAGCCCCTAGACCCTACTTCCCAAAACATCACAATGGAGACCGAGCTTACAGTATTTGTTATCTTTGAGTAACACAATCAAACCATATCCAAACCATGGCAACTGGCTATTTTTTTTTTTTTGTGTATGGTAGTCTGGACTGAAACAAGGGACACTCTATCACTAAGCTTCACCCCCAACCATTTTATTTTTATTTCAAAACAGTGTTCCATTACTTTGCTGAGGCTGGTCTCAAACCTGTGATCCTCTTGCCTTAACCTCTCAAGTCACTGGAATTATGGGTATATGCCACCATGTCTGACTTAGCAATTGGTTATTGCTAACTGTATAGCTAAACTGAAGATGGTTAATGATAAACAAAAACAAATTAAATTAAAATTTAAAACAATTAAAATCAACTATATTAAAATTAATTAGATTAATTAAAAACAATCAATTAACACTTATTTAAAAACATTTAAAATTAACTAAAGTAAAAATTAATTAAACTAATTAAAAACAATTAACAATTAATTAATTAAACATAATTGACAATTAAAAGCTAAGGGTTTAAACCACAGAATATTTTTGGTAGATGAATAAAATTATTTGTTCTGCATTGTAAGAACAAACACAGCTTAGGATCAGGCACAGGATCTTATAGTCAGAGTTGCAAATCTCTAGAGAAATTCAGCTAAGACAGGTCTGTTATGCTCAGATTATGGCAGTAGGTGGTAAAACCTAGGATCTTAAAATGCAGGAGGTCATCTGGAAGGATTCCCTTGAGTATTTTCACTTTGCAGACTCCTAACCCCTTAGAACTGGCAGAGGTGTACCATCATTTCTGAAAGTGATAGCACTTCCACTGTGTTGGAGATGCAACTGGCATCATAAGAACAAGCTTGAAACCACCAATATGTTCTCTGTGAATCATCTTAAGGGAAATGTTCTAAGGAAGTTCACTGTGGAAAATACAAAACCTACCAAAATAACATTGTTGACAACTGGAGACATAAATCCTTAATCTAATGGAATCTGTCTAACAAGGGAGATTTCACTAACAATAGAAATATTGTCACAACTCTGTCACAGATTACATTAAGGCAGTAAAACTTCAAAAATCTTTCCACCTGGTGGCATGAATATTGCTACCTACTCAAAATTCACACAGACTCATCCATTATGCTATCATCTTAACAAACATGTTAGATACCAAAATGCAAATTTGTCCTTAAGGGATGAAGAAGATGTTTACATGCAACATACAGTGTGCAAAAGGTGTATGAAAAGGGACTTAGCACTACTAATATTCCAGAAAATGCAAATCTAAATCACAATGAGATATCACATCACATCTATTAAAATGGCCATTTTGAAAAAAGAAAAAAAAAAGTAAGTATTGGTGAGACTTTGGTAAAAAGAGAACATTTTATATACTACAGGTGGAGATTTTAAACTATGAAACTTCTAAGGGAAAATGAATGGAGGCTTTGTAAAAATTGAAAATAAAATGATTATATGATCCAGTAATCCTACCACTGGATATACACTGAATGCAAATAAAATCAGTATGAAGAAGAGACATCTGTACTCACATGCTCGTTGTGATCTTTTTAACAAAACCATGGTATAGAAATAAAAGGGACTGGGGATGTGGCTTAAGTGGTAGTGCACTCGCCTGGCATGCGTGCTGCCCGGGTTCGATCCTCAGCACCACATACAAAGATGTTGTGTCCGCTGAAAACTAAAAAATAAGAAATATTAAAAATTCTCTCTCTCTCTCTCTCTCTCTCTCTCTCTCTCTCTCTCTCTCTCTCTCTCTCCCCTCTCTCTTTTAAAAAAAGAAATAAAAGATATCTGTGGAAGGATGAATATATTTTAAAATGATATATTTATACAATAAAATATTATTTATCCTTGAAAAGGAGATCCTGCCATTTGAAAAAAAATGTGGATGAACTTTGAGACCTCATACTAAGTGAAATAGAGGAAATTGTGCTAATTAAAAATTCAGATACAGAAAGACAAAAATACTGCATTATCTCACATATGTGTGTGGAGGCTAAAATAGTCAAATTCATAGAACTGGACAGTAGAATAATAGTCTCCAGACTAGGGGGAGTTGGAGAAATGATGGTCAAAGGGTACAAAGTTTCAGTTATTCAAGATTAATATATTCTGGAGAAATAATGTACTACATGGTGACTATAGTTAACAATACCATATAGCACTATTGGTAATATGGCCATTTTGACAATATTATTCTGCCTAACCAAGATCAAGGGAGACCTTTCCATCTTCTAAGATCTTCAATTTTTTTCTTTAGTGTTCTGTAGTTTTCATTTTAGAGGTTTTCACCACTTTTGTTAGAATGATTCCCAAGTATTTTAATTTTTGAGACTTGGGAATGGGGGAGTTTTCCTAATTTATCTTTCAGGAGATTCATCATTGATGTGTAGGAACATGTTTGATTTATGGATGTTGATTTTATATCATACTAATTTGTTGATTTCATTTGTTCTAGAAGATTTCTGATGGAATTTTTGGGTCTTCTAAATGTAGAATCATGTCATTGGAAAATATTGATAGTTTTTCTTATTTTTCTATTCATAGCCTTTTAATTTATTTATCTGTCTAATTGCTCTGGTTAGAGTTTCTTTAGCCTTTTAATTTCTTTTATCTGTCTAATTGCTCTGGTTAGAGTTTCTAGTACTATGTTGACTAAAAGTGGTGAAAGAGGGCACCCAGTTTTGAGGGGGAATACTTTCAATTTTACTTCATTTAGAATGATATCAGCCTTGGATTTAGGATTTGTAGCTTTTATAATGTTGAGGTATGTCCCTACTATCCCCAGGTTTCCTAGTGTTTTGAACATGAAGGGGTGCTGTTTATTGTCGAATGCTTTTTCTGCATCTATTGAGATGATCATCTGATTTTTGTTTTTAAGTCTATTGATGTTACATTCTTCATAGTACTAGAAAAAGCAATCATGAAATTCATTTGGAAAGTAAGAGGCCCAGAATAGCCAAAGAAATCCTTAGCAAGAAGAGTGAAGCAAGAGACATCACAATATCAGACTGTAAACTATACTACTGAGCCATAGTAACAAAAACAGCATGTTATTGCAACTAAAAAGACACATAAGACCAATGGTACAGAATAGAAGACACAGAGACAAACTCACATAAATGCAGTTATCTCATACTAGACAAAGGCACCAAAAACATTCACTAGAGAAACTATAGTTTATGCAACAAATGATGCTGGGAAAACAGGAAAGCCATATGTAACAAAATTAAATGAAACCCCTATCTCTCACCATGCACGAAACTTAATTCAAAGTGGATCAAAGGCTTAGGCACTAGAGCAGAGACCCAATGCCTAATAGAAGAAAAAGTAGATCCAAATCTTCACCATGTTGGCCTAGAATCTGACTTTCTAAACCAGTTTCCTAAAGTGTAAGAAGTAAAATCAAGAATCAATAAAGAGGATGAATTCAAACTAAAAAGCTTCTTCTTAGCAAAGGAAACAATAATGTGAGGAGAGAGGCTACAGAAGGGGAGAAAATATTCACCACATGAAAATCAGGTACAGCATTAATCTCCAGGATATTTTAAGAACTCAAAACAATTAACACCAAAAAACAAATAAACCAATCAATAAATGGGCTAAGAAACTGAACAGTCACTTCACAGAATAAGAAATACATTCGATCAACAAATATATGAAAAAAATATTCAACATCTCTAGCAATTAGCAAAATGCAAATCAAAACTAAGATTTCATCTCACTCCAGTCAGAATGGCCATTTCCAAACATTCAAGTAACAATAAATGTTGGCAAGGACATGGAGAAAGGAACACTCATACATTGCTTATAGGACTGCAAGTTGGTGCAACCATTATGGAAAACAGTGTGGAGATTCCTCAGAAAACTTGTAATGTAATCACTGTTTGACCCAGCTATCCCACTCCTGGGTTTATACCCAAAGGACTTAAAGTCAGCATACTACGGTGATGTAGCCACTTCAATGTTTATAGCAGCTCAACTCACAATAGCTAATACTGGAACCAACCTAGGTATCCCTCAACAGATGAATGGATAAATCAACTGTGGTATATATTCATAATGGAATATTACCCAGTCTTAAAGAAGAATGAAATTATGGCATTTGCAGGTAAATGGATGAAGCTGGAGACTATTATGCTAAGTGAAATAAGCCAATCCCAAAAAAAAACAAAGGCCAAATATTTTCTCTGATATTTGGTTGCTAATTCACAATAAGTGGTGTGGCTAGGAAAGAACAGAGTTACTTTGCACTAAGTAGAGGGGACTGAATGGAGGGGCAGAGTATGGGGGTAGGAAGAACAGTAGAATGAATCGGACATTATTATCCTATGTACATATATAACTATATAACTTGTGTGATTCTACATCATGTACAACCAGAAGAATGGGAAATTATACTCCATTTATATATGATATATAAAAATGCATTCTACTGTCATGTATAACAAATTAGAACAAATAAAAACTGTATTATATATTTGAAATTTGCTCAAAGCATTTTTATTTTACCTGTTCTCCCCACAAAGGAGAAAGAGAAAGGAAGAAAGAAAGAAAGAAAAATAGTAACTATGTAAGGTGGCAGATATGCTGATTATGATGATCATTTCAGAAAGGGTACATAGATATGCCAAAATGTCAAGTTGTATATCGCAAATATGCAAAATTTTGTCAGTTATGTCTCAACTGAGCTGAGGAGAAAAGAAACAACATAAAAAGGAGAATCACACAGAGCACATATTCTTTAGCCTAGGCTTCTTCTTTTCAAAACTATCTTATTATTCTATCTAGTTTTAGTATACCCAATATGTATAAATGTTGATATTTAATAATTTTGCCCTTTGTCATCTACTGAATAAACATATTTCAGAAGAAAAAGAAAGAAGTCTAATGTGACTGAACTGTTAAAATAATGGAGAAAGAGAGAGGGCATGAGGCTAGAACAGTAAGAAAGAACTAGATTGCACAAAGGTGGGATTGTATTTTATTCTCTCTCTTTTTTATTTACATTCTAAGTAAGTTTTACAGAGAATAGATAAAAGGTGTGAAGGAAGTGCAAAGCTAAGACAAGTAAGACGGTACAGCAAATACCTTGCTAGATATAAAACATGTTTTCTTCTTGCCTATCTTCCTCACTGTTAATCCATCTTGGTCTATTGAGTTTGGTCTTTATCTAAAAGAAATAAGAAGACATTTAAGAATTTTAATGATAAGAATGATTCTTGTACCCAATAGTTCCTCTCATGTTTAATATTCAAACCCATACTTATCTTTGTTCCCCTCCTCCGAATACATTTAGGTTGATTGATATTCCATATAAAATATGATTTCCAGAACACAATTTTATTGTAAAATCTAAGTGGGCCAACTGCAGAGTAGAGTGGAACCGTGGATTTCTTCAAACTGGACACTATATTTCTATCAAGCAGGCTGTTTTGATTTGCTTTATTCAATAGCTTCCAAAGTGATTTTTTTCTTTCATTTTCAATGGCTTTATTTGAATAAAAAATACCAAGCTAGATAGAAGGAGCTATAAATTATCAACCTCAAATATTATACAGATTTTGCACTAGTCCCCTAAATGTCATCCCTCTGGTGTTCTCCACTCCCACCCTCTACCCTAGCCCCTGCTGTTTCCCTGAGGTTGAGATTTTGAATTTAGACTTTGGTTAGAGAAACTCTAACAGACTGACCTTGATTCATATGCAGATTCCGTTCCAAGGTTAGAGCTCTGTAAGCAGGATGGTTGCAAAAGCCTCTCTGGAATAAAAATTTTAGGCATGTTTAATTTAAAACACTAAATATTTCATCTATAAAATGTGAATGGAAGAGCTCATATCTAAGCTTTTAGCTTCTTTTTCTTTTCCTGATAGTTAAGGAATTGTAAATTTTAAGACCTCCAAGAAGCCAGCAGAGGACATGACATGGGAAATTGCGGCAGTGTTGATCCTTCCCATGGGACTGTAGACTAGTAAGGATATGCTTCTTCCAAAAATGCCAGTAGGAAGAACTCTACTGGTCAACCTTCTATCCTAGAACCTAAACATAAAGATACAATGAGTGCATCAGTTAAGCTTTTTACAAAATTTATCTTTATGCACATTAGCTGACTATGCACCATAGGGTAAGCACTGTACTTAGTTCTCAGAATGCAATGGGAAATGAAACAGCTAATAAGACACTGTCCTAGCCCTTAGAGGTCTCTTATGCGATCAAACCTCTTGCCCCTACCTACCTCATCCACCTGTCTCTCCTTTTCAATCTCTCTTCCTTTTCCTCTCTCCATCTCCCTCCTTCTCTCTCTCTCTCTCTCTCTCTCTCTCTCTCTCTCTCTCTCTCTCTCTCTCTCTCACACACACACACACACACACACACACACATCCAGGAGGTTTGGTTTCTTTGTGAACATTCATAGCTTCTCTCAAACCCTGCTTAAAATGCCTTATCACCTTAATGTGAATAGGATGTTCCATTTGTGTGTGCTTCCAAAATACTCCATCCCGAATAGCACCTTAACACACTAGTGTGAACAACCAACAAAATTTGTGCTCTAATAATAACCTTTTTAAGGATGACAGCTTTATGGCTGATAAGTATGGTACCATGATGGATTATTAGACACAACTACTAGCCATCACTGATGCTTGCAGTGTTTTAATAGATTGGTAAAGGCTTCACTTTCATTTTTTGTCTTTTTTTTTCTTTGTGAAAAACAACTTTAAGACTGAAAAAAAAAATGCTTCAACAGCTTAAAATTAATAATAAGAAGTGAAAACCATGTTTGAGTTGATATGAACAACCGATAGTCATATAGTCCTTATAAAATGCATTTATTTTATACAAAATTTTTCCTGGAATTTATAAACTGCTTATCACAGGACATCCAAGTATATGTTAGCCAGCTAGTTACTAGTGACAGTAAATTCTGACCAGGTAATTAAAATCTTTAAAGTGCTTCTGGAGAATGATACTTTTTAAGACATTTAAAGTTAGTTTCCTAATTTCTACACCTCATTGTTTTCTGTTTGGGGGCCCAATAAATAGGTATCTGTCTTATTAAATAGCATAACTCCCCACTCATAATACTCCCATTTGTGCAGATTTTAATTAACTCTACACACTTTAATTGTTTCCAACTCTGCAGGAAGGAAAAATACTTGCCTATATTTTATGTCACATAATTAATACTATGTTTTTTTCAGATATAAAAATTTGAAGATATAATAATAACCATGCTACTAATAATAAGTACCCAATATATGGCAGGCACAATTCTAGGTACTATATATACAATTCCCATGCTAATCACAACAGTTTGTGGAGTAAATAGATTCAAAGATATTATATATTATATATTTGTATTCTAATATAATCAAAGCTATCAGTTACAAAAGTGAAATTCAAGTCTGCAGTTACTACACAAAAATCCCTATGTGAAAACCAGCATATTCTCAGAGTAACTGAAATAAAGAAAAAAATTAGCTCAATGACAACTTCAATGTTGATATCTGTTAAAGTAGTCTACCAATGATATAAAGTTATGGGTTATAAGGAATGGTGAAAAAAGCATAAAACACAGTCAATGCTACCAAGTAAACTAAGATTTGAGAACTTTACTCAAGTTAATTAAAAAACCCAAGAATAACAGATGACTTTCCCTTTAAATAAAGGCTTATTTGCCCTGTTTATCTAAAGTTAGAACCAACTGTGCTGAAAACTTTATATAGTATTTGATATTTCATAATATTAGGATAAGGCCCATGGCTTCATTTGCAGATAAGGTACGCCTAAGTTCAAGTAGACCTCTTCTGAATATGGACAACAAAATGTTTGCATAAAAGTATTAATATGTACATAAAATCTAGGTATATAAGAATATACTGAACCAAAGAATATTGCATTGAAAATAATATAATAATGATTGTTAGAACTTATGATGAAATTTGCAGAAAGAAACATACATAATTTTTGTTACCCCAATGTTACCTTTAGGGAGCTCATTAATACCATAAGACATCAAGGTCATACATTAGCTCTGAGGACATGTTGATTTTTAGAAGATATTACCTCATAAATGGCATTCATTCACATAAATCTTACCAACTTCATTTGCGACACCTATTATTCTCTAGTACCTGACTCTAGCTTGAGGGAATATGGGAGATACAGTTTATCAAGAGTATGAAGATAGCCACTTTCATAATTATGTTGTCATCAAACAAAAGCCATTGCTTCTTTATGAAATAATGACACTTCTTTTTTTTTAAAGAGAGAGTGAGAGAGAGGGAGAGAGAATTTTAATATTTATTTTTTAGTATTTGGTGGACACATCATCTTTGTTTGTATGTGGTGCTGAGGATCGAACCTGGGCCGCACGCATGCCAGGCAAGCACGCTACTGCTTGAGCCACATCCCCAGCCCAACACTTCTTATACCTCTTTTTAGAATAAGTCAATAGTATCTTTTTCATCACTAGATATAATGATATAATTCAGGAAAGAATCTAGTTAAAGAAATAATACTTTTTCAGGGAGGAAGAAGTAGTGGGATTATTTTCAAAGTTCTAGAAGCTCTCACTTTTGCAAAATATACCACTAGCATATGTCTCAGGGTATACGTTGTGAGGTGATGACAATTCAGTAAATTGGTCAAACTATGTGATTTTGAAATTAAAACAATGATGAAATTGGCATTGGCATTCCAAGAATAAAACCATAACAAGTGCCAAATTTTAATCAAAATTTACTGGTTCTGATATTGAGCTGGACCTCATCACATAGCCTTACTTATTTTAAAGCAAAAAAAAAAAATTAAAATGGCCTCAGTGCTCATATATATCATATATTACTTTCTTAAAGAGAAAAGAAAAAAGAATTCAACATTTGCTTGTGTGTTTATATTTTGTTCCTCAATTCTTATAAACAAGAAAGCAAATTTAGAAAAATTTTCTTTCAAAGTAAAAATTAATAGTAAGTAATATTTATTTATTGAGTTGAAATTGTATGTCAGACACTGCCTCATATAATCTTCACAAAAACCCTATAAGGCAGAAACTATATTTTATACATAAAGAAATGCAGATGAGAAAAATAAATAAGGATAAGTGACTTATTGAAGATCAGAAACAGACCTTGAACCCAAACCCAAATTATACCACATCTCAAAATAAAGAATGGAATAAATCTCTACAGAACGAAGAAAGCAACTGAATTTTGCACACTTAGTTCAATGTATAATGAGAAAAATCAAGATTGATTTTTTTGATGGAAATTAAGTTGGCCCATGGGGTGTTTATAAAAACTAGACTTTAAGTCTATTTGTATCCCCAGTGTGTATCTCAGTGCCTGGAACATAACAGGTTCTCAAAAGATATTTGCCAAAGGACTTCCTGATTGCATGAATAAATTAATAAATGCCATACTGATTTTCAAAAACTAGTATCTGGGTTCTTACAGGGTGACTTCAAACTCTTGCTCACAGTTTTGAGCAGAATAATTGAAATAGAAACACCAGTGGGGATTTATAGGAGTCTATAGGTAGGTTATTCAAGTTCTGAAGACCCTTAGTCAAGATGTCAAAGATAAATACTGAAAACTGACTATTAAACTCATCCATTTGGGATGCAGACCTGGAGCTGCTTGATGAGCCTGCGGCCTTCTTTGCCAGATTTCATTTCTGTGCTGGACAACTGATTCCAGCTTCAGTTTAAAGAAGAGCTGACCTTCCTAACTCTAACTATTGATTAAGATATTAAGGACAAACCCTTATGTTCAGCTGAGGATAGCATCATTATTTCATAAAGCTCCTTTTTTTTTTCTTTTTGAAGTGAGAAAAAAACAGCATAAACTGAACATTTACTGCCAGGAGATTTTCTCCTCATTATTCAAGGATAAAATGTGACTAGGATGACGGGGTCAGCTATTCTCTAGCAACACAAAGCAATTTCTTTAAGTAGATAAAAATAAGAAGGTATTCTCAGCCTTTGCTAGGCATGTAGTCACATCCCTGGCTGAAGACAGACTGAGTATATGTAGTAATGCCACAACCCCTATTTCTTTTTGATCAATCAATAGGGGACACAGGTATTTCAACAAAGTAAAATCAGTCTCTTTTTAGTCTGATACAATATGAGTCCCAGATTTACTGCTTTGGATACAATCCAGAGAGAAAAAAAAAATCCAACTAGCTAACCACAAATGATGACTTTTTTTCAGGAGGTGCTATGTTTCCACCATGAAAAAAAAAATGATCACACCACTACTGCCCCAATCAGTGAGATAAAACGGAAATAAATTTACCTTGAATGTGAATTGCTGGGAAAAATATGATCTGAAAGCCTCCATGCAATTAACACAAAAGTTGCAGATTTGACTGCTGAAGCAAAATAAAGTAAAAAAAAAAAAAACATTAAACAAGCTAAAGGGGTGGGAAGCTGACACTAAGTACATTGCCACACTCACATACAGGGTCATTTAACTATTTTGTGGTCTCTTATAAAAGATAAATCATGCAAATACAGTTTTCCTTGGGGCATTTAGTTTACTGTTAAGTCCCGAAACATCACACTAAGGTTACTATTGTCTAAAGCAATTCAGAGGGACCATCTTCTCAACAATACAACACCTCCAAATGCTTAAGAATGGCACCTAAGCTAGGTTCTATGAAAGGTATTTCCCAAATGAATCCATGAAAATACAATGTTCAGAGATACAATGTTCAAACTCATATAACAGGTAGCACTGCCATTGTTCAGTCAGCATAAATCAAAGCCTCACACAGATTTATCAATTTTCACTAAGATTTTTTCTTTATGTGTAATAGACTCACTGCCTTTGCAAGTCCCCTTTCCCCAGTCTGCACATTGAGCTTATTGTTATGTCAACTATACATTCCTCTTCAGATACTGAATTTTATTACTCTGAAGAAATTAGCTGATAGGAAAGAGTCAATATTTTCTTTTTCTTTTTCATAAAGTCTTCCTTACAATATTTTATTTTGAGACACAGTCTCACTAAGTTGCCAAGGCCGGCCTATAACTTGTGATTCTTCTACCTCAGTCTCCCAAGATTCTGAGATTACAGATATTTGAACCAGTGCACCCAATTCAGTGTTTTCTTCTTATTAATGATAGATTGTGGATGGGTTCCCCAATTGTGAATTAGATTAGGAGTACTCATTAGATTAACATGGGTCAATATGCCCTAAGGACCCAACCCAACCAAATACATATACATATGCATGAATCTGAACACAGCTGTAAACACAACACAAATTCATAAGTCTACTTGTATATTAAATGTTCAAACATAATTTCAGCTTAAGATGATGTAGCAGCTCGTCAGTGACCCCTTAAATGCTCCATAGCCTGGAAAAGAAGCAGTGAAGAAACAGCTGACGAGAGAGGTGGGTGACAGATTAAATGCTCTAAAACTCAATATTGGACAGTATAAGACTTGAAGGGACTTGAAGTTTGGTATTGGAACAAAAAGTAAGTATAGAGTTCCTTAGCACCAAATCTGGACCCAATTGGGGGAAGGGAAGAGTGGCATGACAGAGAGAAAAAATGAGAGGAAACCATATTAGCTCACCTGTTTAAAAAAGCTAGAAAGAAAGGCAGATCAAAATAAAACATGACAGGAACAGCAAAGACAATGAAGAAGATCAAGCACTTTAACCCAAATTGTGTACTGAAAGCCATGCCAGTCATGGCAGCCATTTTTTAGAGACCACAACTTGCCAGCCACTCAAGAAGAAATTTTATCAACAGAGAGTTCTTGCGCACTTTCAGATAGCAACAAATAAAACCATGGTCCAGCCATGTACAGCCCACAACCACAGGTTCCAAACTTGCAAACAGCCACCAGGCTCTAAAGCCACTTTAAAGAGGGCCCTGTGGGAGAAGCAGAAGTGTGGTGTCCTACTACAATCAGAGTGACAGCCCTGAGCCCTGCATCCTGTGTTCCTGCACACAATAGAAAAGCCAGCAAATGCAGCATAGGACCCTCTAAGTATCCTCACCTCAGGACCCTGGACTGACAAAGGAGAACCAGTTGGTGGGAGATCCATAGCAACCAGGGGAGCAGCTCTTGTGCTCCAGCACCTCTGGGGGGATCCAAAGCTGAAGAGTAATGGGTATCTTCAAAAGATCCAAAATGCTAATGGTATCCAAACCATGAAACCCAATAAGAATTTTCTCCACCTTGGTATGGTTTACTATAAATAACTCTAATGTCAACTGTGATCATACATATATTACTGTTCATTTGATTTGATAGTTGTTACTCCAAGTATTCAATATTGTGCCCTAACACCATTTGATTGTATTTCTTCTTATGTTTTACAGCATTAATTGGTACCATTCTACTTTTGTTTTCCCAGCTCAGGTTTACACTTGTTCCTCTTAGCCCATTTTTCATCTTACATTACCTGTTAATATCTAAAATCTCCCCAATCCATCCTTTTCTTCTTTTTGACTTGTTTTATATTTTTGTTTTCTGTATTTTCTTTTTTTTCTTTATTTATGCTTTCTCTTTTCATTTGCCCATTTTTATCACCTTCCATTTTCAACCTCTAAAAATGTAATAGTAGTTTTTACTATCTATAATAACTAATTTTCAACCTACTCCAGAATATTACTACAAGTGTATACATGGATTGCAAAAAAAATGTGGAGAACATTATCAGCAAGATTTTGTTTTTCCTAAGGTTGATTAGTACACGGCTTTCCTCTGAAGTGGATTGTAGTAAATAAGAATCAGTGTCTTCTCTCAAAGTAGTGTTTGTACTAGAACAGCAGAATACACACACTGAGCAATTCCTCTAAAATCCAAAAATCTCTCAATCACCTGGTCAGGTAGGTCATAACAGCATCCCCACTTGTCAGTACCAAATTCTGTTTAAGTCAGCTTTTTCATTGCTGAGAACAAACAACCTGACAAGAATATTTAGAAGAAAAGTTAATTTGGGAGCTCCTGGTTTTAGAGGTTTCAGTCCATGACAACTGGTTTCAATCATTGGGACATGAAGTGAGGCAGAATATTATGACAGAAGTATTTGGCAGAAGAAAGAAGCTTGGAACATGGCACCAAGGAAGGACAAAATATAAACCCCAAAGGCACTCTCCCAAGGACCATCTTCTGCAGCCAAACCTTATGCACCTACAGCTACCACTAAACTAATTCCTATCAGGGGATTGATGCACTGATTAGTTTGAACTGCTCATAACCCTATCATTTTATCTCTACATTTTCTTGCATTGTCTCACATGTGAGCTTTTGGGGGGCAACTAATATATAAACCATAATAAAGGGTAGCTAATCAAATGAAAAACAAGACCAAATTAAACATGTTAAATAAAAATTACAGGAATTAATAAACATCTCATTATAATAACATTGAATGTAAATGGCCTCAATTCTTCAAGTAAAGGACATAGGCTGGCAGAATAAGTTAAAAATTAAGACCCAAATATGTGCTATTTGAAAGAGACACTCCTTTCATGCAAAGACAGCCACTGAAAGTGGCCGAAAGTGAACTGATGGAAATTGATATACCATGTGAATGGAGCCCCAAAACAAGTAGGAGTAGCAAGTATTATATCCAACAAAGCCGACTTAAAGACAAAATTAATCAGAACTGACAAAGGTCAATTCACACTGGTAAAGGAAATAAACCAACAAGAAGGTATAATAATACCAAATATTTAAGATATCAAGTGTGAGTGCAACTAACACATCCTAATTCATTCTATGAAACCAGTATTACACTCATACCAAAAACATATAAGGACACATCAAATAAAGAAAACTACAGACCAATATTCCTGATGAATTTAGCTTTAAAAACATTTAATTATTAGCAAATTGTGTTCAACAACATATTAAGAGGATTGTACACCACAAGTACATTGGTTTTATTCTAGAAATGCAAAGATGGTTTAACATATACAAATAATAAATGTAATTTATCACATAAATATAATTAAGGAAAAAGTTACTGCATCATATTAATAGTTGCAGATAAGGCCTTCAACAAAATTCAGCACCCATTCATGAAAAATGGAGAAACTTGGGATAGAAGAAATCTACCTCAATATCATAAAGGCTATATATGAAAAACCCAAAGTCAATCTCATAGCCAATGGAGAAAATCTGAAAGTATTTTCTTTAAAATTATGCTAAGGCAAAGATGTACACTCTTACCATTCCTATTTAATATAGTGCTAGAAATTATAACTAGAGCAGTTAGGCAAGAGAAAGAAATAAAAAGGACAGAAATAAGAAAGGAAGAAGTCAAACTATGTGTTTCTAGACAATGTGGTCCTATATTTAGAAGATTAAAAAAATTCTACCCAAAGACTGCTAGAGCCAATAAACAAATGTAACAAAGCAACAGGTTACAAAATCAACATAGAGGGCTGGGGATGTGGCTCAAGCGGTAGCGCGCTCGCCTGGCATGCGTGCGGCCCGGGTTCGATCCTTAGCACCACATACCAACAAAGATGTTGTGTCCGCCGAGAACTAAAAAATAAATATTAAAAAATTCTCTCTCTCTCTCTCTCTCTCTCTCTCTCTCTCTCTCTCTCTCCTCTCTCACTCTCTCTCTTAAGAAAAAAAAATCAACATAGAAAAATCAGTAGCTTTCCCATTACAAAATGAAGCTGCTGAGAAAGAAATCAGTAAGTCAGTTCCATTCACAATAGACTAAATAAAATAAACTAAATGGGAATAAATCTAAGCAAAGAAGTTAAAGACCTATAAATTTAAAAATTTAGAACATTGAAGAAAGAAATTGAAAGCCTCAGAAGATGGAAAGAACTCCCATATTCATGGATGGGCAAAATTAATATTGTTAAAAACCTTACTAATGAAAGCCATATACATATTTAATGCATTTCACCTCACAATACCAAGACATTCTTTTGCAAAGCTAGAAAAATGGTCCTAAAATTCATTTGGAAGAATGAAAGACCCCAAAATCTGAGCAGTTATAAGTAAAAAATCAATGCTAAAGGCATCACTATACTTGATTTCAAATTATACCACAGAGCTATAGTAACAGAAATTATTTGGTAAAAGCATAAAAACAGACACATAAACCAATAGTATAGAATATAATACACAGAGAAAAACCCACACATATACAGTAATCTGATTCTTGACAAAGGTGCCAAAACACATTCATTGTAGAAAAGATAGCCTTTTTAAACAAATGCTGTTGAGAAAACCAGTTGTTCATATACAGCATAATGAAAGTAGACCTTTATCTCTCACCCTGCCAAAGTATACTCAAAATGTATCAAAGACATGGCAATTAGACCAGAAACTATGCAACTCCTAGAAGAAAACATAGGGGCCACACTCCAACTTATAAGCACAGGCAACAATTTCTCAATAGGATCCCTATAGCTCAGTAATTAATTCTAAGTGTTGATAAATCAGAAAGCATCTAATTAAAAAGCTTCTGCACAGCAAACAAACCAGTTAAGAATGTGAAGAGAAAATGCACACAATGGGAGAAAATCTTTGTAACTACTCTTCTGACAGAGGATAAATATCTAGAATATATAAAGATTAAAAAAATCTTTACACCCAAATACCAAAAAAACCCAATTAATAAATAGACAAATAAAATAAACAGACACTTCCCAGAACAAAAAATACAAATTGCCAACAAATATATATTTAAATGTTCAACTCATTAACAATTAGTTAAATACAAATGAAAATCAAAATTGCACTGAAATTTTATCTCACACCAGGCAGAATGCTGGTCATGAAGAATACAAATAATAATAAGTGCTGGAGAGGATGTGAAGAAAAAGGACTACTTTCACACTGTACATGGGATTGAAAATTAGTACAACCACTATGGAATTCAGTATAGGATTTCCTCAAAAGACTAGGCAGGGAAGCTCCATAAGACCCAGGTATACCAGTCCTCATTATTTATCCTGAAGAATTAAAGTCATCTTAACTGCTATGATACAAGTATACCCATGTTTATAGCAGCACAATTAACAATAGCCAAACTATGGAACCAGCCTAGGTGTCCATCAATGTGGATGAATGGATAAAGACAATATGGTTTATATACACAATGGAGTTTTATTTAGCCATAAAAATGAAATTATGTCATTTGCAGAAAATTCAATGGAAGTAGAAACCATCTTGTTAAGTGAAATAAGTCAAACTAGATGGCCAAGAATCATATGTTTTCTCTTATATGCAGGAGATATAGAGGAAAAAGGAAAAGTAAGGAAGGAGTGAATGATGAAAATCAAATGGATATCAGTGGAGTAAGGGAATCAGGGATGAGAATCAGGGAGGGAAGAGTTGGGTGCTTGGGAGTGATACTGGCCAAATTATAGTTATATTATGTGCACATACAAATACATCATTATGTATGTACAACTATAAAAATGAACAGACTCCTAAAGCACAAGAAATGAAACCAAGAATCAATAAATGGGGTAGCAAAGAAAAAAAGTCTTGAAGAGAAAGTGAGCCTACAGAATGGGAGAATATCTTTCAACCTGTTCTGCAGGTAGGGGATTGATACTCAGAACATATAAAGAACTACAAAACTTAGCACTACATAAAAATAACCTAATCAATGCATGGGCAAATGAACTAAACATACATTTTTAAAGAATAAATGCAAATGGCCAACAAGTACATGAAAAAATGTTCAACCTCCTTAGCACTCAGTGAAATACAAATCAAAACTACACCGGTATTTCATCTCCAGTTAAAATGGCAATCATCAAGAATTCAAATAATACTGTTCAGGAGGCTGAGGCAGGGGGATCATGATTTCAAAAGCAACTTCAGAAACTCACTGAGGCCCTAAGTAATTAGTGGGACCCTATCTCAAAATAATATATAAAATAAGGGCTGAGATGTTGCTCAGTGATTAATCATCCATGGATTCAATACCCATTATAATAATAATAATAAAAATAATAATAATAATAATAAATCTGGTGAAGATGTGGGGGAACAGGTACAATCATACATTTGGTGGGACTGCAAATTAGTGCAAACACACTGGGGAGGAGCGTGGCCACTCCTGAAAAGACTAGTAATAGATATACATAAAAGTGAAATTCACAGTGTTATGTTTATATATTTACATAGAATAGTTTGGTCAGTTCATGATCCAGTTATCCCACCCTTTGGTATTTATCCAAAATAACTAAAATCAGCATAATGTAGTGATACATGCATACCAATGTTTATAGCAGCATGATTCACAACAGCCAAGTTATGGAACCAGCCTACTTGCCCATCAACAGACAACTGGATAAAAAATAATGTAATATATATACAGTGGAGTTTTACTCACCCATAAAGAAGAACAAAATTATGTGGATCTAAATATTATGATGTTAAGTGAAGTAAGTCAGACTCAGAAACAAAGGGTTGAAATTTTTTCCCTCATATGAGGAAACTAGAGGGAAAAAAAGCAGGGAGATCCCATAAAAACAGAAACAACATCTGTGTAGTAGAAGCAGGGGATTGAGTGGGAAGGTAGAGAGATGGGAAAGGGGAAGAAATGTGGAATGAAATTGACCAAATTATGTTATATGCATGTATAAATATATCAGAATGAATTCCAGTTTTGTGTAAAACTATAATGCACCAATTAAGAAAATATATTAATAGAAGAAAAACCAAATAGAAGAGAGGTAGGGTATCTGGGGAGGAAGGAGAGGAAGAGAAGGAAGGGAATAGTACTGGATATTTAAATGAAGTAAATTATGATATATACATTCATGAATATATGAAGGTAAATCCCACAAATATATAAAACTTCAATGCACTAATGAAAACATAAAATAGCTAATAAAATGGAAATATGCTCTTTATATAATGTTCAGAAAAATATTCAATATGTAAATATATAAGCAGTATGATAGCTATTTTGTTATATTTGTATATTTGTGTATGTAAATCTGGAAGTATGTATGCTAATTTACATATAAATTGTATTTATGGCTGCATGTTGTGATTTGAGTAAGCTTTCTAAATTTTTTCTTTTATATTTTGTGTATTCTTTACTATAAGCTTTTATAACTGTTTTAAAAAAGTTATAAAAAATTAAGAGGATTTGGGTTCACATACTCTTGAGTTTGAATCCTAGCTCTGCCAATTACTAGTTTTGTGATATTGATAAATTACTTAAAGTCTCTAAAGTTCAGTTTTTAAACTATGTATAGAATTAATAGGATCTAATCCCCATAATTGGCTTATATATAAATGAAATAGCACTAGTGATACATATTTTCACACAGCTTTTATTTCCTTTCTTTCTCTTTATCCTGTATATTCTTCTCCCAACCTGTAAAATCTAGGGCATTCAATCAATGCCCCCTGAATAATAAATAGAATTTTAAGAGTGGAAATAAAAAAGCCACACAAAAATAGCAACATACTCACTATGGAGTAAAAGGCAATATCTAAAGTCACACATTTAAAGCATTTATGTAGCAAAAGTTCTGTAGACACCCATCTCCTTCCACACACATACTTTGATGTGATTTTTTATTGTTTTGCTAACATTTGCAACTCAAGAAGAGTACACAAAAAAATTGGATTTATAGCCTACTGAAAATCAGATAATCTAGTGAGAATGGATGCAAGGTCTCACTTAGTAATCATGGGAATTGAAAAACAGTGATTCTCAGTGGACATATGTTTTGAAGCCACTGCAGTCTCCATTTTTCCCCAATACCAGGTTCACTTTACTTGTGGGAATTATGTGACTGCTCTCTGTGATTGTGACTCCTCATTTTATTTCAAGTTAAAAATGATCAAGGGAGAAAATTATTTCCTCTATATTCAGAAATTGAAATGAAATTTTAGGCCTAGTACTTCTGTTTGATCATATTCATATTTCATTTCTTACTAATCCAATATAAACATATTAAAATATTAACTAAAAGTTAATTACAATCCAATATAAACACCACTACAATAACTGAAATATCTTCCCTATCTGGAAGTTTTAATGGCCTTTCAACAACTAAAAATAATTTCTAAGTTTTTTTTTTTTAATTAAGCTCCTACAGCTTCACTGACAAAGAAGTTGGATTTTCCTTTACTTGGGAAGGGAGTCTATGCATTAACACCAGAATCCAGTATCATTTAGTATCTCTCACATGGCATATGTGAGGAACTAAACCAAATTCAGTCACTTTAAGACTAACCTAACTCAGAGAACACCATCAGATTGAACAAAGATTTCATATAAAAACATACATGTTTGTATGTGTATATATATATAACACACACATATATGCATAATATATGTATGTATATATAGAGAAAGCCAGAAAAGAAGAAAGGAAAGAGGGAAAGAAAGAAAAAGGAAATAAAACAATCTGGGGCATGGGATGAACACAGGAGGGAATGGGGAACAGAAGATAGCAGAGAGACAATGTATGGTACACATATAGGTTAACCAATCCTACTTAGTAAATAAATGTCAGTGTGAAATTTATTTGATTAAAACAAAATATATCAGGCTGGGGATGTGGCTCAAGTGGTAACACGCTTGCCTGGCATGCACAGGGATCTGGGTCCAATCCTCAGCACCACATAAAAATAAAAAAATAAATAAAAATGTTGTGTCCATCGAAAACTAAAAAAATAAATAAATATTAAAATAATCTCTCTCTCTCTCTCTCTCTCTCTCTCTCTCTCTCTCTCTCTCTCTCAAAAAAAAAATCTACTCTACAACATGTACTGACGGAATGGGAAGGACAATATTATAATGACATATATGACATGATATATGCCAGGATGTCATTTAAGTAAAATTTTCTAAAAATGTCTGTTCATATATTTACATAGAAAATGTCTGGGAGGATATTCACTAAAATGCTACTTAATATACCTGTAGTTAGAATTTAGGTTTATTTGGGGTGTATTCTTTGTGTTTTATTATTTGCATCATTGCAGTAACCATTTATAATTTTCACAACATCAATTAATTTATTTTTTATTTTTATTTTTTGGTAGTTTTAGATGGACAGAATGCCTTGATATTATTTGTTTATATTTAGGTGGTGCTAAGGTTTGAACCCAGTGCCTCACATGTGCTAGGAAAGCACTGTGCCATGGAGTTACAGCCTCAGCCCCAATTCATTTATTTTTTTAGATTTATTTATTTACTCTAATTTGTTATACATGATAGCAGAATGCATGTAGATTCATAGTACACAAATAGAGCACAATTTTTCATGTCTCTGGTTGTTCACAAAGTAGAGTCACACCATTCCTGACTTCATATATGTACTTAGGGTAATGATGTCCATCTCATTCCACCATCTTTCCTACCAGCATGTCCCCTCCCTTCCCTTTCCTCCCCTTTGCCCTGGCTAAAGTTCATCCATTCCTCCCATGTTCCCCCCAATCCCCATTATGGATCATTATCCACATATCAGAGAAAACATTCAGCCTTTGGTTTTGGGGAATTGGCTTACTTCACTTAGTATAATATTCTCCAACTGCATCCATTTACCTACACATGCCATGATTTTATTCTCCTTTACTGCTGAGTAATATTCCATTGTGTATATATATCACAGTTTCTTCATCCATTCATCTACTGAAGTGCATCTAGGTTGATTACACAGTTTAGCTATTGTAAATTGTGCTGCTATAAACATTCATGTGGCTGTGTCACTGTAGTAAGCTGTTTTTAATTCTTTTGGGTATAAACTGAGGAGTGTATAGCTGGGTCAAAATGGTGGTTCCATTCTAACTTTTTCAAGGAATCTCATTACTGCTTTCCATATTGGCTGCACCAATTTGCAGTCCTACCAGCAATGTATGAATGTGCCTTTTCCCCCACATCCTCACCAACACTTATTGTTGTTGGTATTCTTGATAATTACCATTCTGACTGGAGTGAGATGAAATCTTAGAGTAGTTTTGATTTACATTTCTCTAATTGCTAGAGATGTTGAACACTTTTTCATATATTTGTTGATTGATTGCATAGCATCTTCTGAGAAGTGTCTGTTCAGTTCCTTCTTCCATTCACTGATTGGGTTGTTTGAGGTTTTTTAATGTTAATTTTTTGAGTTCTTTATACATCCTAGAGATTAGTGCTCTATCAGATGTGCATGTGGTAAAAATTTGCTCCCATTCTGTAGGCTCTCTATTCACCTCACTGATTGTTTCTTGTGTGCTGACAAGAAACTTTTGAGTTTAAGTCCATCCTATCTATTGATTCTTGATTTTATTTCTTGTGCAATAGGAGTCTTATTAAGGAATTCAGGGACTAATCTGACATTATGAAGATTTGGGCCTAATTTTTTTCTACTAGGCACAGGGTCTCTGATTTAATTCCTAATGCCTTGATCCATTTTGAGTTGAGTTTTGTGCATGGTGAGACATAGGGGATTAGTTTCATTTTGCTGCAAATGGATTTTCAGTTTTCCCAGCACCATTTGTTTAAAAGGCTATTTTCTCCAATATATGTTGTTGGTGCCTTTGTCTGAGATAACTGTATTTATGTGGGTTTGTTTCTGTGTCCTCTATTCTATACCATTGGGCTACAAGTCTATTTTGGTGCCAATATCATGCTGTTTTTCTGGTACTATTGTTCTGTTGCATAGTTTAAGGTTTAGTATAGTGATGCTACCTGCTTCACTCTTCTTGCTAAGGATGCTTTAGCTATTCTGGGTCTCTTATTTTTTTAGATAAATTTCATGATTGCTTTTTCTATTTCTATGAGGAATATAATTTGGATTTTTATTGGAATTGCATTAAATCTGTATAGTGCTTCTGGCAGTATGGTCATTTTGACAATATCCAAGGACAAGGGAGATCTTTCTATCCAATTCAAGGACAAGGGAGATCTTTCCATCAAATTCCTCAACAATGAAAACTACAGAAACAAATTCATTTATTTTCAAAGGTAGTAGGGTAACTGTCAAGTTGTCTGTTAATAGAAACTTTGCACTATTGTGTTAAAGAGTACAAGTGAAAAAAAAATCTTATTGTCTGTATTTGAGTAACTAATACTGCTAAGAAAATTTCATATTGCAGACCAGCTTTATTTTCCTTAAAGTTACAAGCATTTCAGTTTAGTTCCTGAAATCAGGTTTTACTCTTAGTTTTCCAAATGTTTATTTTCTCCTATTAGTTTGATTTTTGTTAGTATTGTAGTAGGAATCTTTTTTTTTTGAATTTTTAATATTTATTTTTTAGTTCTCGGCAGACACAACATCTTTGTTGGTATGTGGTGCTGAGGATCGAACCCGGGCCGCACACATGCCAGGTGAGCTCGCTACCGCTTGAGCCACATCCCCAGCCCTGTAGTAGGAATCTTAAGTGCAGTTTAGCTAAATGCCATTTTAAACTCAAAGTCTCCATAGCAATTATTAGAATCTTTTTTTTTCTATGAGCCAGAGGACAGAATAACTATGGATATGTTGATAGGAAAGATAGGAACATAATTACTTTTTCTTTTTAATTAGATTGGTGGGGCAAGGATGTGTGAGCTACAATTAAATTCCTATTTACCAAACCAGGAGACATTTCCCATTATCACCTGCTTATTTCACCTAAACAGCAGTTCTGTATCTAAGGGTAGTAACCTACCTTGGAAGAGAGAAAAGACAATGACAGTATCCCTACCTTTACAATAAGGCTTATATAGGATATTAGTTTCTTGGAAGATTGATCCAAGTCTCAGGTTTCTTTTTGTTGACCACTTAGTAAAATACATACATAATATATCATCTAATTCTAGGACATGGGGCAATGATTAGAGAAAAATATATGTGTTATTGTATTCCTACCTTAGTATGTCATTGTCAACTCACATGCAACCCTTCAACCTGGCTTATTATAGCAGAGGCTAACATCTTGCACCTAAATATAACTAGGCCACACTGAAATGAAATCAATCAGAGAAAAAAAAAAAAGAAACCTATTGAAAAAAACTATCCAAAAAAAAAAAAAAAAAAGAAAAGAAAAATCATTCTAAGTTCTTCATTCACTTTCAAATCATGATGAAAGCAGGGGGTATTAAAATCTTTTAGACTAGCAAAAAAATGTTTTCAGGTTGAAAGATTCTAAAATTATCTGTAATGTTGGTTCATTATATATTCATAGTTTACTAATAAAACATGAAAAACTCACTAATTTGGTTTTTCACTTAGTACTGAGATCACTTCAGTATAATTTTCTAAGATATGTGACATGTAGCTTTAATTCATTAGTAAAATATAGTTACTCATCACAAATATTAAAATAATCAGTTTTTACTCTATATACCATATATTATGTATCTTGTATCCCATAAAATGAACTTATTTAGTTGAATGCTATTTGAGGAAGGAACAAAAAGATCTTTTGTTTAATCTAAAGAGTAAATGAGACTACTCTATTAAATATTGAATAAATTTCACAATAAAATTAAAGTATCACATCAAACATAGCTCATCTTCCTTTCAAAAAGATTCGAACTTAAGAAAACAACCAAGACATAGAAATGTAATTATTCATACATTGTCTGTATCAAAACAGAATGCCATTTGGAACTGTAACCAAATTCTGAGGGCCTCAGTGATTTTTCCTAGATGGATAAGATACTACAAAGAGCAATGATACTATACTAGGTATCAATAGAGAGAAAACAAAAACAGGACTGGATCCAATACTATCCAGATGAAGATCCTTATGCAGGGCTTTGTCACAGTAGAGTTTCATGGAAAATTTCTTTAATTTTCAAAAATGAATTTGGTTTGGGGGCTAGGGCTGTAGCTCCGTGGTAGATCACTTGCCTAGCATGTGTGAGGCAATGGGTTCAATTCTCAGCACCACATATAAATCAGTAAATAAAGATCCATCAACTACTAATAAAATATTTTTTAAAAATATTCAAGAATGTAAAAAATGAATTTGGTTTGTATATTCTGAACAGCTTCATGGAACATCTCTTTTAAGTGAAACTATCAAAAGTTTCACCTAACTTGCAGTTTAACGAAATAATGGCAAAACCCTGGAGTCCTCAACACATTGTAACAAGAGACATGAAATATTAATTCCAAATGGTTATCCTATTATTCTACTAATGAGCTATTGAATTATCTGAGTTGATTTTAGCCCCTTTGGGACAAATATTAAAGGTAATCAAAATAAAAATGAATAATAAACTCAGATCACATCAACCACCTTTTAATGTACTGAAGGAATAGTATGTGTGTGTACATGTGTGTAAAACACTGATAATAAGAAGAGAATGTTTTTTAGGTGCAATAAAATAATGATTTCTCTTTCAATCAATGTGATAGTCAGTATGCCAATATTTACTCAAATGTGCCCCTCAATATCCTCCATTATACCAGATCTGTATTCTTAACACCAAAATCCATTTAACTTCTGCTTGGAAGTTGAAAGTGCACACTATGGGATGCCAGACTTGAAGAGAAGAAGAGAAAAGATGCTATTATCTTTCTTAACACTTTAACCTAAGTGATATTTGCAAATCACTATCCTTTTTATCAGTTTAATGCTCTTAGTGATTATCAGCCAATAAGTTTTTCATTCCTTTCAGCACTGTATATCATCATTAAACATGGAATGCAACAAGCCTGTCCATGCAAGATACAGTTTTCCCACTAACAATTCAAATTTCATTAACACACTCCCACCATCAAAAAAATGGTACTGAGACTAAATATATTTATCATTTAAATGTGTAACTTGGTCAATAGAAAGAAAATATATTGAGTTGTGCTTTCTGTTCACTCAAATTTGTATAGGTAACAAATGCACATCTCTTTTGAAATATAAATGGCTTCAGGCATCATAAGACTGGATCAGATACCTGAAAATAAAAATAAAATAAAATAAAATAAATTACCAGGGACAGTTTCTCCAAGTCCATACCAAAAGAGAAAAAAAAATGTGCTGGCCAATATACCCAATATTCTCTTTTCACTGATCATCCATTATTCTCAGAGTTTCCATTCCTGTTTGCTTGTCTACTTTCCCCATTTTCAATTTTATTTTAGATGTATAATGTTCGATGGGCCATGTTTTTAAGTTCTCTGTACAGTGCCTTAAGCTTTTAGGGAGGAAAGCACTATATAAATCTAACAATAAATAAATAATAAATAAGAGAAATAACTGGCTATGTGTGAGGGGGCTAAAAAAGATCTATGGGGTGTGGTGATGAATAGAGGCTGAAAATAAGTCAACAATGTAGTATCACTGTTAGTAAAACCTACCAAGTGCTGGGAGGCACAAAGGAAAATGGAGTTGTAATGCAAAGACCAAGTCCTAAAGGCACCTTGCAAATAAGTCTGCAGCTAAAAGGTGATAGCTAATGGGATGGTATCTACTGGATGCACATCCCTACACTATTACTACATATTTTTGTGACAAATAAATTGATCATCTCTGATGTGGACTGTAGCAACTTGCTGAGATTAAAATCATTGAGTTTGCAGTTAAGCAGAAAGGTAAATAGCAAATTTAACATGTGTTGAATGCTTTATATGTACCAGAAGTTGCTGAGGGCCATTGCCAGTAGGAATGAATGGGCTTGCCTTTGGACCCAGGTCATTTGCAGTGACATTGCATGTATGCTTGAGTTAGGTGACCTGGCTCAAGGAACAGGGCGGATCCAGGTATAGAGTGTATCCTGCTGGGATTAGGGAGTACCCTGCTCCTTGGGTTTAGGGCGGTTCCAGGTTTAAGGTGTACCCTGCTGGGAATAGGGCGCATCCTGCTGCCTCAGGCATGCCCGCTCCTTGAGTTCCCATGGGATTCAAAAAGTATTTTGGAATTCAGAGCCTGGTGGAGAACGTGAATTTCCCCAGAACGTGTGTAGAGTGCTGGTGCGAGTTCGGGAATAAAGAATTGCTGTTTGAATCTACAAGGCTGTGAGTGGCTCGTGATTTTGTGCCCAGCCAGACTGGGGCAAGAAGTTTTTCCAGCCATTATTTTATTTAACTCTTACAGCAATTCTATAGAATATTCATTATCCTTTACATAGAATTATTGAGAATATCGAAGTGTTGGGAGGATAAGTCACTTACCCAGGGTTGCATAATAGCCAGCAACTAACCCAGGATTTAATTTACAGTGAGTCTAAATACAAAACCTATGATTGTTTTAACTCCATCATGATGCATTTATATGGTACTTTATTTAAACTCTAAGAACAGAAGTTGCCGTTTCTGAAGAAACACATCTAGAATAGTGGGGGTAAAAACTCCTAAAATACAGTTTTGCATAAAAGCATGAGATCACTGGCAACAATGCCAGCTTTTTCGGGATAACAAAAATTGTCCAAAGGTTTGCAACAGCACAGGAGTGTTTATTCAAGGAAAATGGCTGAATAACAGTTTTATGGCATTTCAACTTGCTATATCCTCATCTACCTCTTCCCAGCTATACAATAACCTACAAACTAAGAGCTTTACAACTACTGAAGCTGTGTAAGCCAACAGTTCATCAGGCACTAGAGGGGTCAAAATGAATTTGGACAGTGGGGTTACGCCTTAGTAGTAGAGCACCTGCCTAGTATGTATGAGGTACTAGGTTTGATCCTCAGCACCACAATAAATAAATAAATAAGCAACTAAAAAATTAACAAAAAATATATTTGGAGTTCTTAAAATGCTTATATCACAACAGGTGTCACAATTTCACCTGCCTAGAAATTTTAATAATTAATTTTTTAATATTTAATAATTAAAATTATTTTTTAATTTAATTCCTGTATTTGCTAGACATATAGAACATTTTTTTAGAAATTACCTAAAAAGCCACATTTTCAAGGCTTATATTCTTTAATTTTTTATTGCTTAGTTTTAGTTATAAATAGCAATAGGATTCATTTAGACATAATTTAAAAACAATGAAATATTTGCTCAATTTCAATCTCCAATATTCCTGCTTTTCCTCCCCTACTCCCTCCCCCTATTCTCTTTCCTCCACTCTACTGATGTTTCTGCTACTTACCTCTTAAATATTTTGTTTTTGCTTAGTGTATTTTGGATATACATGACCGTGAGATTCACTGTGGTATATTCATACATGTATATAGGAGAGTGAGATTAGATTCATTCCTCTATTCTTCCCTTATCATGTCCCTTATTCTTCTCCTTAATTCCCAGTCTTTCTTCTATTTTGATGAAATCCCCCCTTTTCCCTGTTTCTCTCTTTCTCATTTTTCCCTTCTTATTTTCAACTAGCTTCCACACAACATTTTTCTTTCTGAGTCTAATTTATTTCACTTAGCATGATGGCCTCAAGTTCCATATATTTATCAACAAATGGCTTGGCTATTGTGAATTGTGCCACACTGCTGTGGCTATATCACTATAGTATGCTGATTTTAGTACTTTTGAATATGTTCCAGTGAGTGAGATAATTGGATCATATGGTCTTTCCAATCCTAGTTTTTTTGTTAAATCTTCAGAACACTTTTCAGAGTGGTTGCATTAATTTGCAGTCCCACCAACAATGTATGATTGCACCTTTTCCCCACATCCTTGCCAACATTCATTGTTATTTCTATTTTAATATATTTTAAATATTTTTCATTGTCAATTGACCTTTAATTAATTGATTGATTGATTGATTGATTGATTTGTATGTGGTGATGAGAATAGAATCCAGTGCCTCACACATGCTAGGCCGGTGCTCTATCACTGAGCAATGATCCCAACCCTATTATTTTCATTCTTGATAATTGTTGTTATAACTAGAGTGAACTGAAATCTCAATATATTTTTAACTTAATTCCTGTATTTGCTAGACATATAGAACATTTGTTCATATATTTCTGGACAATTCATATTTCTTCTTTTGAGAAGCATCTGTTTAGTTCTTTGGCCCATCTATTAATTGAGTTATTGGGGTTTTGGATGTTAAGTTTTTTTGAGTTATTTGTAAATTCTGGATATTAAATGCCTTATCAGAGGAGCAAATGGCAAAGATCTTCCATTCTGTACGCTTTCTCTTCATGTTCTTGATTGTTTCCTTTTCTGTAAAGAATCTTTTTAATATGCTGCCTTCCCACTCATTGATTTTTGGGTTTATTTCTTGCACTTTAGGAATTTTGTTAAGAAAATCAATTGCTATGCCCATGTTTTAGAGTGTTGGGACTACATTTTCTTCTTGCAGGTGCAGAGTTTCTTATCTAATTCCAAGGTCTTTGATCCACTTTTAGTTTAGTTGTGCAGGGTGAGAGATCAGGGTAAATTATCGTGCTTCTACATATAGATTTCCAGTTTTCCCAGCACCATTTATTAAAAAGTCTGTCTTTTCTCCAATGAAGGTTTTTGGCACTGGTCTTCAGTCCTATCAGCATTTGGGTCTTTGTAGCAGATAATTATATTCATGTGAGTTTATCTCAGTGTCTTCTATATTATTCCATTTGTCTTCATGTCTGTGTTAGTGCTAGTACTATCACAGGGAAATTATAAGATACTTAAAGATAAATGAAAGCAAAACACAACATAAAAATATGAGAGGAAACTAGGCAGTGCATTGGGGGAAATGTATAGCTATGGATTTAAATAACCTATATTAAAAATAAAATATCAATTAATAATCTAAATTTCCTCCATAAGAAAAAAACTGAACAAATGACAGCATTTAAAAGTATATAATATATATAGTAGAAATAAATAAAATATACTATAACAAAACATTAGAGAAAATTAATGAGAGCAGAAGTTGATTCTTTTAAAAATCAACTACATTGGAATAACTGTAGCTAGACACATTTTTTAAAAAGATAGAGGATACTTTTATTTTGAAAATCAGGCCTGTAAAAGGAGAGATTACAAGTGACATGCAAGTATGAATAAGATAATAATATAAGAAATGATATGCTAATATAATTAGATAGAAAGCCTGAATAAAATGGACAAATTCTTAGAAAAACATAAACTAGAATAACTGACTCAGGAAGAGGTAGAACATCATATATACTTACAAAAAGGAAAATGATTGGATTAATGATCAAAAAATTTGCACACACAAAAAAGCCAGGGCCAAATTGCTTCACTGGTAATTTCCACCAAATGTTTAAGCAATAAACACTAATACTCCACAAAAATTTCCCAAATTATGAAAGAAGAAGCCAATCTGCAACTTACTTTATAAAAAAAATTACCCTGATATCAAAACCATACAAAAATATCACAAGAACAGTATACTTTAGGAATACAAAAACAAAAATACTCCACCAATTATTAACAAACCAAGAAGGTTTGTTAATACAAGAAGGTTTAGAGGTGAAATGGTTGGATTATGAACAAACAAGTGAATTATTCTTCTGTTAGGGATTAAACTGGGTGGTATCTGAAGGCACATAGAGTGTGGCTTGAGGAGATGGGTAACTGGGGACATGCCTTGGGGGTGTATTATGTTTTGTCCCTGAAGAGTGGAGTCTCTCTCTCTCTCTCTCTCTCTCTCTCTCTCTCTCTCTCTCTCTCTTTCTTGGTGCTATGTTCTACCTACTTTCATCTGCCACATTCTTCCACTATGATGTGCTGCTTCACCTCAAGCCCAGAACAATAGAGCCAGCTGTCTATAGACAAGCTTCTGAAACAGTGAGCCCCCAATAAACTTTCCTCTTCTAATTGTTCATATCAGGTCTTTTAGTCACTGTTGCAAAAATCTGACTAAAATAATTTTAGAACATAAACAAATAGTATTTCTCCAGGGAATACAATGTTGGTTTAAGGGATGAAAATTTATCAGTGCAATATATTATAGAAATAAAATAAAGGAAAAAAGCCACATTATAACCTCAATGGATGCAGGAAAAAAATTCTTTATAAAATCTCAAATCCCCTCATAATAGAACTTTTAACAAACTTGAATAGAAGTGAACGTCTTTCATCTGATAAAATTCATGCCCAAAATACCCATAGCTAACATCATTTTTAGTGGAGAAAGTCTTAATGTTGTCTGCTAAAGATCAGGAACCACACAAAGAGGATCACTCTTGTCAATTCCACTCAACATTATAGTGGAGGTTCCACTCAAGGCAATTAGGCAAAAAAAAAAAATTAAAAGATGCCCATTTTGGAAAGGAGAAAATAAAACTCTCTCTATTTAAGGTGATATGAGCTTGCATTTAGAAAGTCCTAATGTATCTGCACCAAAAACAAATAAAACTATTAGAACTAACAAGCGAGTAGTATAAGGCTGAAAAATATGCAAACAATAAAAATTCTTTTTACATGCACTAGCAAAGAATGATTCAAAAATGACAAAAATAATGGAAAAACAAAATATCTAGTTACAAGTTTAACAAAAAAGTACAAGTCTTATATACTGAAAATAACAAAACATCACTGAAAGACGTCGAATATCAAGTTAGTGAGAAGGCATCCTGTGTTGGTGGACTGAAGCTTTTATGTTATTAATATGGCAGTTCTTCACAAATTGATCTAGAGATGTGGTAAAACCCCTAACAAAATCCCAGCTGGATTATTGCAGAAATTTGCAAGCTAATCCTAAAATTAGCATGGAAATGCAAGAAGCTTTAAACAACCAAAGCAATCTTGAAAAAGAAGAACAAAGTTGGAGGAATTACACTTATGAATTTTAAAATTTACTAAATCACCATAGGTATTAAGACAGTGTGGTACTACCATTAGGATAGGAATACAGATTAATAGGATGCAATTCAGAATTCAGCAATAAGCCTTTACTTGCATGGCCAATTGCATTGGACAAGGATATCAAGGCAATTCAATGAGTAAAATATTCTTTTCAACAAAAAATGCTGTGGTAATAGGAAATTCATGTACAAAGAATAAAGAAGGACCACTACCACATACAGTGCACAAAAATTAACATAAAAATGGATCAAAGATCTAAATGTAAGTGGTAAGAAACACTTATAATAGATTATAGAAATAAGACTCCAGCTGATCTTGGATTAGGGAGTGGGGTTTTTTTCTTTGTTTTGTTTTGTTTTGTTTTGTTTTTGTAAATACAACTGAAATCACAAAAATAAAAATAAACAAAAAAAGTATTCAAAATTTCACACTTTTGTGTTTCAAAAGACAACATGATAAAATCAAAAGATAATCAAGAGAATGGGTATAAATATTTGCAAATCACATAAGAATGGACTAGTGTCCAAACATGTAAAGAAAATTTAATACTCGATTGTTAAAAATGACCAATTTAAAAATTAACAAAATCTAAATAAGGACTTCTATAAAGAAAATAAACAAATGGTCAATTACCATATAAAAGAATGTTCAACATCATTAATTTTCACAATCACAAGAATAGCTATAATAAAAAAGATGGGAATATAAAGTTTTCATAGAAATGTAAATATATGCATCCACTGTGAAAAATAAGTTAGTAGTTTATTAGAAAATTAAACACAGAATTACCATATAATCCAGCATTTCCATCCACTAAATATATACCAAAGAGATATGAAAACACATGTTTAATTTATTATATGTAATGTTTGTAGTGGCATTATTTATAACAGTATTAAGGTTGAAACTATCCAAATGTTTATTAACTAATTAATGGATAACATACTCTTATATAGCCATGCAATGGAATAGTACTTACAATGAAAACAAATGATGTATTGATAAATGCTACAACATGGATGAACCATGAAAACATTAGGCCACATAAAATTTTTATTCACAAATTCCATATGGCATATGATTCTATTTATTTCAAAAGTCCAGACCTAACAAATGCATAGAAACAAAAAAAACTGAAGGATTTCAGGGACTGGCAGGGAGAATGGGGAATAACAATTAAAATGCCCACTTCCTTAAACAATGAGTATGAATAGATTCAATTTTATGTGGACTATATCTCAATAAAGCTTTTATAAAAATAGCAATCTATACTTCACAGCTATCCTTAAAATTCCCTGGTAAAGAATGTGAAACTAGCAAGGAGGTAGGACAAGGAGAGATATGTTCATGTTGAAAATATAGACTAGAAGATGGGCACTAGAGTTCATAGGGTGAAAGTAATCAGAAGAGTGTATTCAAGGTGAAATCAAAAGTCTATATGCAGGGGCCCAGCCACCTGCCTGTATGGTAGGCAGACCACCCCACCTGGAGGAGGAGCCCAGCTGCCCACCTGCGCAGTAGGCAGACCACGTGACCCAGAAAAGGGGCCCAGCCGCCCGCCTGCACAGTAGCCAGACCACTCCAACTGGAGGAGGGGCCCAGCCGCCTGCCTGCACAATAGACTGACCACCCCAACTGAGAAGGGGCCCAGCCGACCACCCATGTGGTAGGCAGACCACCACAACTGGAGGAGGGGCCCAGACACCTGCCCGCCTAGTCACTGGACCGAGCTCTGGACAAACATAAGGTCTCCCCAACACCCCCTACCTCATCAAACACCTTACAAGAAAAACTGATGGAACTCATCTTGGAAAATCACACCAAGCCTTAAAACCCATCAACTGGTGGGTGTGGCTACCAGCTCGGTTCTGCTGCACCTGCTTTACATCAAAGAGAATAAGAGTAGAGAGGCCACAGGTGGAAGCTCAAGTTCTATCACACTAGCTACCACCACCACCCTGAACGCACAGACACAAGCTAGGAATAGACAATGACACCTACTGGAAAAAAAGTAAACAGAGTACTGAGATTCATTTTTTTTCTTTCTATTTTTTTCCTTTTTTTTCTTTCTTTCTCTTCTCCTCTCTTTTCATCCATTCATCCAGTCTCCTCTACCCTTCCCCCTTTGGTCCTCACAACCTCAACATATGTGAAACCAAGAATTGTGCAAGAAAAAGGTCCTTAACAACAGAATCACCAGAATAATATAATATAGAGGAATTGCATATGCCCCCACCTCCCTCCCCCCCTTTTATTTCTTTTTTCTCTTTTTTCTCTTATTTTCTTTTTCCCTCTCTCTTTTTTCTCTTTCTTTCCTTGTTATTTGTTTTTCTCCTTCTTACTCCCTCTATCCCACTTGCAATCCCCTATATTTTACTATTTATAAGTAGGGTAATCTTAAAAATACAGATAAGAGTTTGAATCTATACATTCTTCCATAAATTACCCATGTATTGGTTAGACCTCTCCAAAGTTACTAAATTAGATTAACCCCATACCCTCACTCCTTTCCCCCTAAACATAACATCCTACACCTGAAATTAAGTTTTCTTCACACTACCAGAAACGGTATGCCTTTCATGAAACTAATGACTATATTTTTAAATGATAATTGAAACCAACATTTGTAGACATAGAGTCTAGCTATAAATGTAGTAATAAGGAAAACGTGTGCTTAGATGATGTACTACAGATATTGGGAATTGTTAACATTGTCTTTCTCCACAAAAGGGAGACTTTGCAACTATACAAGAGCAATACAAATATATAGGGGGAAAATCAATAACACAACAGTTTCACAAAGCTGGAAAGAAATGTGAACAGTATGAAAAGACAAGGAAAGAAAGGACCACAAGCAATGCAGGTCAACTCAACTTTACAAGAGGTAATACCTGCAGCAGATGAAATGTCAGATAAAGAGTTCATGATATACATGCTTCAGATGATCTGGACTCTCAAGGAAGACATTAGACAGCAAATTCAGACAATGAAAGATAACTTTGACAATGAATTACATAAAGAAATCCAAGAAACAAAAGATCAACTATACAGGGAGATAGAGGTTATAAAAAAAAAAAAACAGAAATCCTAGAAATGCAGGAAGCAATAAATCAAATTAAAAACTCAAATGAGAGTATTACCAGCAGAGTAGAACACGTGGAAGATAGAACATCAGACAATGAAGACAAAGTGTTTCAACTTGAAAAGAACATAGACAGCTCAGCAAGACTGTTAAGAATGAGCAGAATATCCAAGAAATATGGGATAAAATAGACCAAACTTAAGAGTTATTGGTATACAGGAAGGTATAGGGGTCCAAACCAAAGGAATGAGCAATCTATTCAATGAAATATTACAAGAATACTTCCCAGACTTGAAGAATGAAACAGAATTCCAAATCCTAGAAGCCTACAGGATGCCAAATAGGCAAAATCACAAGAGATACACACCAAGACACATTATAATGAAGATGCCCAACATATAGAATAAGGACAGAATTTTAAAATCTCCAAGAGAAAGGAAACAGATTACATTTAGAAGTAAACCACTTAGGTTAACAGCTAATGTTTCAACACAGACTCTGAAAGCTAGAAGATCCTGGAACAACATATTTCAAATTCTGAAAGAAAATGGGTTCCGATGAAGAAGAATTGTGTATCCAGTGAAATTAAGCTTCAGGATGGAAGATGAAATTAAAATCTTCCACGATAAACAAAAGTTAAAAGAATTTGCAGCTAGAAAAACAGCGCTTCAAAACATCCTTGGCAAAACATTACATGAAAAGGAAATGAAAAATAACAATGAAAACCAACAGTGGGAGGTAGTACAGTAAAGAAAAAATTAATCAAAGAGGAAAAACAAACCATGTTAAGTAACATAAATAAACAAATATGGCTGGAAGTACAAACCATATCTAAATAGTAACCCTAAATGTTAATGGCTTAAACTCACCAATCAAGAGACACAGGCTAGTAGAATGGATCAAAAAAAAAAAAAAGATCCAACAATATGCTGCCTACGGGAGATGCATCTGAGAGGAAAAGACATACATAGACTGAAGGTGAAAGGTTGGGAAAAATCATATCACTCATATGGACCTCGGAAGCAAGCAGGAGTGTCCATACTCATATCAAATAAAATAGACTTCAAGCCAAAGTTAATCAAAAGGGATAAAGAAGGACACTACATACCGCTCAAGTTAACCATACACCAACAAGACATAAAAATCATAAATATATATGCCCCCCAAAATGGTGCAGCTATGTTCATCAAACAAACTCTTCTCAAGTTCAAGAGTCTAATAGACCACCATACAATAATTATAGGAGACTTCAACACATCTCTCTCACCACTGGACAGATCTTGAAAACAAAAGTTGAACAAACAAACTACAAAACTCAATAATACAATTAATAACCTAGACTTAATTGACATACATAGAATATACCACCCAACATCAAATGGTTACACTTTTTTTCTCAGCAGCACATGGATCCTTCTCAAAAATAGACCATATATTATGCCACAGGGCAACTCTTAGAAATTATAAAGGAGTAGAGATAATACCATGCATCTTATCTGATCATAATGAAATGAAATTGGAAATCAATGATAAAAGAAGGAAGGAAAAATCCTATATCACTTGGAGAATGAACAACATGTTACTGAATGAACAATGGGTTACAGAAGATATCAAGGAGGAAATTAAAAAGTTCTTAGAGATAAATTAAAACACAGACACAACATATTAGAATCTATGGGACACAATGAAAGCAGTTCTAAGAGGAAAATTCATTGCTTGGAGTTCATTTCTTAAAAAAAAAGAAAAAACAACAAATAAATGATCTCACACTTCATCTCAAAACCCTAGAAAAAGAAGAGCAAAACAACAGCAAAAGTAGTAGAAGGCAAGAAATAATTAAAATCAGAGCTGAAATCAATGAAATTGAAACAACAACAAAAAAACAATCAAAAAAATGGCAAAACTAAAAGTTGGTTCTTCGGAAAAAATAAATAAGATCCACAGACCCTTACCCATGCTAACGAAGAGAAGAAGAGAGAAAACTCAAATTACTAGCATACGGGATGAAAAATGCAATATCACAACCAACACTACAGAAATTCAGAAGATAATTAGAAATTATTTTGAAACCTTATACTCCAATAAAATAGAAGATAGTAAAGGCATCAATAAGTTTCTTAAGTCATATGATCTGCCCAGATTGAGTCAGGAGGATATACACAACCTAAACAGACCAATATCAATTGAGGAAATAGAAGAAGCCATCAAAAGACTACCAACCAAGAAAAGCCCAGGACCTGATGGGTATACAGCAGAGTTTTACAAAACCTTTAAAGAAGAACTAATACCAATACTTGTCAAGCTATTTCAAGAAATAGAAAAAAGAGGGAGAACTTCCAAATTCATTCTACGAGGCCAATATCACCCTGATTCCGAAACCAGACAAAGACACTTCAAAGAAAGAAAACTACAGACCAATATCCCCAATGAACATAGATGCAAAAATCCTCAATAAAATTCAGGCGAATCGGATACAAAAACATATCAAAAATATTGTGCATCATGATCAACTAGGATTCATCCCTGGGATGCAAGACTGGTTCAATATACGAAAATCAATGAATGTTATTCACCACATCAATATTAGACTTAAAGATAAGAACCATATGATCATCTCAAAGAAGCAGAAAAAGCATTCAACAAAGTACAGCATCCCTTTATGTTCAAAACACTCGAAAAACTAGGGATAACAGGAACATACCTCAACATCTATGATAAGTATCAGGCTAGCATCATTCTGAAGGGAGAAAAATTGAAGGCATTCCCTCTAAAATCTGGAACAAGACAGGGATGCCCTCTATCACCACTTCTGTCCAACATAGTTCTCAAAACATTGGCCAGAGCAATTAGACAGACGAAAGAAATTAAAGGCATAAAGATAGGAAAAGAAGAACTTAAATTATCACTATTTGCGGATGATATGATCCTATACCTAGCAGACCCAAAAGGTTCTACCAAGAAACTTCTAGAGCTAGTAAATGAATTCATCAAAGTGGCAGGATATAAAATCAACATGCATAAATCAAAGGCATTCCTGTATATCAGTGACAAATCCTCTGAAATGGTAATGAGAACAATCACCCCATTCACAATATCCTCAAAAAAAATACTTGGGAATCAACCTAACAAAGAGGTGAAAGAACTATACAATGAAAACTACAGAACCCTAAAAAGAGAAATAGAAGAAGACTTAGAAGGTGGAAAGATATACCTTGTTCATGGATAGGCAGAATTAATATCATTAAAATGGCCATATTACCAAAAGTACTGTATAGGTTTAATGCAATGCCAATCAAATCCCAACAGAATTCCTCACATAAATAGAAAAAGGAATCATGAAATTCATCTGGAAAAAAAAAAGACCCAGAATAGCAAAAGCAATTCTAAACAGTAAGAGTGAAACTGGCAGTATATCGATATCAGATTTTAAACTATACTACAGAGCAATAGTAACAAAAACAGCATGGTACTGGTACCAAAACAGGCAGGTAGACCAATGGTACAGAATAGAGGACACAGAGACCAATCCACAAAATTACAACTACCTTATATTAGACAAAGCTGCCAAAAGCATGCAATGGAGAAAGGATAGCATCTTCAACAAATGATGCTGGGAGAACTGGAAATCCATATGCAACAAAATGAAATTTAATCCCTTTCTCCGACCTTGCACAAAAGTTAACTCAAAATGGATCAAGGAGCTAGGAATCAAACCAGAAACTCTGCATCTAATAGAAGAAAAAGTGGCCCTAATCTCCATTGCGTGGGGTCAGGCTCCAAATTCCTTAATAGGACACCTATAGCACAAGAGTCAAAATCAAGAATCAACAAATGGGACATATTCAAACTAAAAAGTTTTCTCCCAACAAGAGAAATAATATGTGAGGTAAATAGGGAGCCTACATCCTGGGAACAAATGTTTACTCCTCACACTTCAGATAGAGCTCTAATTTCCAGAGTATACAAAGAACTCAATTAAACAACAAAAAATTAAATAACCCAATCAACAAATGGGCCAAGGATCTGAACAGACACTTCTCAGTGGAGGATATACAATCAATAAACAAATACATGAAAAAAATGCTCACCATATCTAGAAGTCAGAGAAATGCAAATTAAAACCACTCTAAGATACCATCTCCCTCCAGTAAGAATGGCAGCCATTATGAAGTCAAACAACAAGTGCTGGTGAGGATGTGGGGAAAAGGGTACACTTGTACATTGCTGGTGGGACTGCAAATTGGTGCAGCCAATTTGGAAAGCAGTATGGAGATTCCTTGGAAAGCTGGGAATGGAACCACCATTTGACCCAGCTATTCCCCTTCTGAGACTATACCCAGAAGACCTAAAAAGAGCATACAACAGGGACACAGCTACATCAATGTTCATAGCAGCACAATTCACAATAGCTAGACTGTGGAACCAACCCAGATGCCCTTCAATAGATGGTTTAAAAATGTGGCATTTATACACAATGGAATATTACTCAATAATAAAAGAGAATAAAATCATGGCATTTGCAGGGAAATGGATGACATTAGAGCAGATTATGCTAAGTGAAGCTAGCCAATTCCTAAAAAACAAATGCAGAATGTCTTACTTGATATAAGGGGGGAGACTCAAAACAGAGCAGGGAGGAAGAGCATGAGAAGAAGATTACCATTAAATAGGGACGAGAGGTGCATGGGAATGGGAGAGAGAAGGGGAATTGCACGGAAGATGGTAGGAGACCCTCATTTTTATGCAAAATTACATATAAGATGGTGTGAGGGGGAAGAAAAAAGAGAGGGAGAGAAACGTGTCACAGTAGATTGCGTAGAAAGAGGTGAGGTGAGGGGAGGGGAGGGGGATAGGAAGGGCAGCACAATACAATAGACACTAGTATGGCCCTATGTATAACGTGGCTGTCTAACCAATGTGATCCTGCAATCTGTACACGTGGAAAAATAAGATCACATACCCCGTTTGAATCAAATGTATGATATGTCAAGATCATTGTAATGTTTTGAGCAACTAATAAAAGAATTTTTAAAAAGGTCTATATGCAGGTATAAATTTAGAATAACATCATTAATTATAACAATAGCCAAGGTGCACAATCAAGGTGTTATTTGCTCTGCTGTCAAGCATTCAACTCACAATGCAAAGGAAGTGGAAAAAACAACTTCTATTACCAAGTGATACTGAAATGGAAATGTTTCCTGGGGAGTGGGTATATGTGATCTTATAAATTTAGGGTTTTCTGATAGCCAAAAAGTAATAGATGGACAGATTTAAAAATCTGTGTATGATCCCATGATTGGAGATGCCAGAGGAAATATGATTCTAAGTGTGTGAGAAGCTATCATAAGTGAAACCAACAATACAATCAAGAAAGAAGAATGTGGAGAAAAAGGAACACTTTTACACAATCAGCGGGTTTGTAAATTTGTACAACTATTGTGGAAATCTAAATGGAAGTTTCTCAAGAGAGTACACATAGAACAACCATATGATCTAGCTATACCACTTCTCAGTGTTTATCATAAGGAATTAAAATCATCATACTACAGGGATACATAAATATCCATGTTTATAGCAGCACAATTCACAATAGTCAAACTATGGGACTATGGGTGTCCATCAACAGATGAATGGATAAAGGAAATATGGCATACACACAAAATGGACTTTTTATAGAGCCATGAATAAAAATGAAATTATGTCATTTGCATGGAAATGGATGGAACTTGAGAACATTATGTTAAGCAAAATAAGCCAAACTCAGAATGTCAAGTGTCCTATGTTTTACTTCCTTTGTGGAAGCAAGAGAAGAAAAAGAGGGGGAAAAAAGTAGGAGTAATGACATTACAAGAAAAAGGATATAAGTAGAATAGAGTAAAGGGACCAGGGAGTAGGAGGAGAGAAAGAGGAGGGAGAAGGGAAGGACTGGGCAGCAATATAAGCCAAAATATATTGCTACATTGTGTGCATGTACTAATATTTAACAATGAATCCCATTACTATGTGCAATTATAATTCACCGATAAAAATGAGGGAAAACACACAAAAAAAATAAAATGCAAACCTTAAAAAATAAAGTAAATTACAGAGCTTTCTTAACCAGAAAACAATAAGGAGACACAAAAGTGATAATTGATTCAACAATAGAGAATGGGTTATTGGATATTCACATGACTTGGGAAAAAAAAGAAAGAAGAAGAAACATCCAAGAACAATTACTTATGTGCACATAGCATTTTATATTAGGTGTTGTTGTTCATTAATTGAATTGCTGATTCATTCACTCATTCAACAAAATAGTTACAATGTTACAAAACATTGGCATGAAAGAAGCCAGTGTTAGAAAAACAATTCAAATTTGTTTCAAGAACCAAAGATTGGCAAATGCCATACTTTCATTCTTCTTTATGGCTCAGTAATATTCCACTGTATATATATACCACATTGTTGTCTTTATTCATTCATATGTTGAGGGGTACCTGGGTTGGTTTCACAAAAAACAGAAACCAAATGTTTTCTCTGATATGTGGATGCTAACACATAATAAAGGGGGTCAGGAGTAGAATTACTTTGGATTAGACAAAGGGGAATGAAGGGAACTGCATGGGAAAGGGAATAAGAAAGACAGTAGAATAAGTTGGACATAATGAGTTTCTATATCCACATATGAACACACAATCAGTGTAAGTCTACATCATGTTCAACCACAATAATGAGATCCTAATAGAATAAGTTATATTCCATGTATGTATAATATGGCAAAATTCATTCTAATGTTATGTATATCTAAAAAGAACACATAAAAAATAAAATGAAAAAAGGCACCAAAGATTGGGCTGAGACTTGGGGTTTAGATAGGAATAACAGTCATTCAAAGAAATAACTGTAACACAATAGATTAACATTATAATAAAAATATGTATCAAGTAACAGGAGCACAGAGGAAGGAAAATGCTTTTTGAGGGAAATTAAGGGATGAGACTTATACAAATATTTGGGGAAGTTTCAGAGAAATGGCATTTTGTTGAATAATAATTAGGAATCCATATGACTGAAAAGAGGAAAAAGCTTAGCAAGCCATTTCATGAAGAGGATACTGTATGTGCTCTAACGCAAGACTTACAAAGCATTTATATATTCATTATCCCATTAGAGCATCCTAATAAACCTGAGCAACAGATGAAGTGACTTTTTAAAAAAATATTTATTTTTTAGTTGTATTTGGACATAATATAGTTATGTTATTTGTTTATTTTTTTATGTGGTGCTAAGGATTAAACCAGGGATACTATGCATACTATGCGAGTGTTCTACCACTAAGCCACAACCCCAGCCCAGGTAAAGTGACTTTTATGATCCACATTTGATAATCACAAATACTGAGGCTCAGGTTAGGGGAGAACGTAATTTTCTTACAAATGCCAGAACTAAAGTTCTAACACATGTTTTCTTTCTAATTTCTCAATAAGGAAAAGGAAAAGTTACATTGTCTTAAAATTACATTGTCCTAAAAGAAAGGAAGTACTGGGGAGCAATATAAGCCAAACTATATTGCTATGTTGTGTGCATTTACTAATATTTAACAACAAATCCCATCACTATGTACAATTATAATTCACTGATAAAATGAGGAAAGACACCAAAATATAAATAAAATTAAAACATTAAAAATAAAGTAAATTATAGAAAGGTAAAGATGAGAATGAGTTTAGTCCTAGAAAAAGGATTTTTGGTTCTTTTGTGTCTTGAGGGGTACAAGGTTAAGAAATTAGATAGACCCTCTCCAAACATCAGATTAGAAAGAAATGCCCCACTCCTGTTTTATCCATCAAGAATGATTTTCTAACACAAACCAGTAGAATAAACCTATTGAAGAAAATAAATGAAATGTATAAGTGAGCAGAAAATATCTTGTTGCTAAAAATGATTTTAAATCTTATAGCCCCGTGGAAATATATTTAGGTGTCCTGAATGATTATAAAACTTCCACATAATCACTAAACTATTGCTATTAATTTTGAGAAATTATGAAGGCCTTGAAAAATATATGATGGAAGTCTGAACAGAGGCAACTAGCTGCACTTTCAGGAAACACAAAAAGCTATATGCCAAATATGACAAACTACAAGCTTGATGCTTCTTCCTAGCAAGATTCTAAAATGGAATATTAAATGAGCACTTTGTGGGCACTTCAAAAAGGAAAATGTGATTAGCTAGAGCCAACATGGATTCACCAAGAACAACTCATGCCAAGTCTACACAAATCACTGCAGTTTTCCCAATAACCAACTAGACATAACCACTCATTAAGATTTAGATATATCAAGGAATTTTTTAAATTATATATAATTACACAGTTGATATATTATAAGCCAGTAATTCAGTATCCAGCTTTTTTACATAATATTATTTCCTTCAGTATTTATCCAGTAAATACATATTTAATTTTTACTCTATGCCAAGTATCATGATAGGCTCTGAGCATAAGATGTTAAATTATAAGTTATTTCCTCACTTACAAAAATTTATTGATAATTAAATTTAATATTTGAATGTTTTAAATGTAATATTTGAGTAATAATCTATCATTCATTTAACCCTTCCCTATTCATACTTTTAAAATTCATTTCCATTTTTTTTCTTGACATAAGCAATGTTTGTAATAGCTACCTTGACTATAAAGCTATTTTTGAGTTTTAGGTATTTCCTTACGATAGTGTCTTGTAAATGTAATTTTAAAACCAAGGGATATAACCTTTTAATATGCTTGGTTCATAGTGTTTCCCATAGAGTTATTACCAATTTCTAGTCCCACCACTGATAGAGGGTGTCTATCTCACTAAACCATTGCCAATACTGAGCATTTTTTTTCTTGAACTGATTAGTTAAAGCAAATGTGTCAATTTCAAATTTTGCAATTGTCACATTATATATTTCTTTAATATTTAATCATTATATGTACTTCCTCTTCTTTGACATGTCTGATCATGGTTTTTTAATCATTTTATTAGGCTTCAATATTTATATTTTGCTTTCTATATAAGCACATTTTTGGAAAGGCACAAATGAAAGCAATACTTTTCCAGTCATATCTGTTGTAAATATTTCCCCAATTCGTGTTTTCATTCTGCTTCCATAATTTTGGCATAAGAAAACTTTAAATCTTTGTAGTAAAATCTGTCAATCTTCTCATGTTATTTCCATTGCCTTTATACATTGAAAGTCCTTTTACATTCAAATATTATGTAAACAAACTATGTGCTTTTGAAATTCTTTTAAGTTATCTATAACATTAGGATACACTTTGACATAATCACAAAAGAATGAAATATAAGTTGCTCTAACTCAGTCCCCAGCACTTGCCCCCTCCTTTCTTCTACCTCCACCTTCTCTCCTCTCTTTATTCTAATGATCTTTCTGTAACTTATTTGTAGACTTTTTAAAATTAGTGTATTGTGGAAGCTATTATTTTTGGAATTCACTGTACTATATTCATTATATATATAACAAATTGTAGTCAGAATCATTCCACTGTTCTTCCCTTTTGCCATCCATTCTCCTCAATCTCCTTCATCTACTCTATACTAATCCTTCCTCTGTTTTGATGAAATTTCCTGTACCTTTTTTTTCTCTTTTCTATTTATTTATCACCACCATCACCCTTATTTTGGATTACCTTCTCCATATCAGAGAAAACATCTTACTTTTGGGGCCCTGGCTTATTTCACTTAACATGATAGTTTTCAGTTCCATATATTTACCAGAAAATACCATAATTTCCTTATTTTTTATTGCCAAGTAACACTTCATTGTACATACATCACACTTTCTTTATTGATTAATATGTTGAAGTGCAATGTTTTAGTCAACATTTTCTCTGCTGTGATCAAAAGACCCGACAAAAACAATTATAGGAGAAAAAGTTGACTTCATGACTCACAGTTTCAGAGGTCTCAGTTTGTACACAGCTGGCTATTCCTTGGGCACAAGGTAAGGCAGAAAGTCCATGGTGGAAGAGTATGGTGAAAGAAAGCATTTAGGAACATGGTACAAAGAAGCAGAGTGATACTCCCCTCACCAAGGACACAATATATACCCCAAAGGCATGCATCCAATGACCCACTCTTCCAGCTACACCATATCTTCTTACAGTTACCACACAGTTAATCCCTATAAGGAGAATATGCATTAATTAGGTTAAGGCTATCATAACCCAATCATTTTACCTCTAAGTTTTCTTACATTGTTTCACACAAGAATTTTGGGAAGACCCATAATATCTATACCATAACATTCCAACTCTGACCCCCCCCACACACAAAAAGCTCCTGCTCATCTCATGATGCAAAATACATTTAGCCCTTTTCAATGTCTCCTCTGAGACTCAGGGCAACCTGTTAGAATGAGCCCCTGTAAATATCAAAAGCAAGTTACATGCATCTGATATATAAATGTATAGAGTACTAAATATTTCCATTTAACAAGGGAAAATGGGGGCATAGGAAGAAGGGATGGGACCAAAGCAAGAATGAAATTCATCTGGCAAACAAAAAAAAATGCTCTACTTTCAGCATTGGGTGTGATGTTCTCTTGAAATGGCTTGTGTGGCTCTGCCCCTATGGATTTGCTCGTTGCAGCCCATTGCCTATCTCTTGGCTTATCTCTGATCAATTATTGCAGCTTTCCTTGGCAAACATTCCACAGTAGTGGCATATTTTTTGTATTGCAGATTTAACCCAGAGGGATTTAACCACTGAACCACATCCCAGATTTTTTTTTAATTTTTATTTTGAATATTCTTGCTAATTTTCTTAATTCTTCACTATATTGCTGAGGCTTGTCTCAAATTTATGATCGTCCTGCCTCAGCCTTGAGTTGCTGGGATTATAGACATGTGCCACCATGCTCAGCACAGTAGTACCATTTGTGAATCTCAGGGGTCTCACTGCAGCTTTGGCTTCCTTTTCTCTTCTTCACAAATTGCCCTCTCAGGGGCTACCTGTAGGAACTCCAACCCTGATGTACTTTGTCTGGACCTCCCATTGAAATCTCAGTGGAACCAACCTAGATGCCCTTTAATAGATGAATGGATAAAAAATGTGGCATTTATACACAATGGAGTATTACTCTGCACTAAAAAACGACAAAATCATGGAATTTGCAGGGAAATGGATGGCATTAGAGCAGATTATGCTAAGTGAAGCTTGCCAATCCCTAAAAAACAAATTCCAAATGTCTTCTTTGATATAAGGACAGCAACTAAGAACAGAGCAGGGAGGAAGAGCATGAGAAAAAGATTAACATTAAACAGGGATGAGAGGTGGGAGGGAAAGGGAGAGAGAAGGGAAATTGCATGGAAATGGAAGGAGACCCTCATTGTTATACAAAATTACATATAAGAGGATGTGAGGGGAACGGGAAAAAAAACAAGGGAGATGGGGTAGAGAGAGAAGATGGGAGGGGAGGGGAGGGGGATAGTAGAGGATAGGAAAGGCAGCAGAATACAACAGACACTAATATGGCAATATGTAAAAACGTGGATGTGTAACCGATGTGATTCTGCAATCTGTATACGGGATAAAAATGGGAGTTCAGAACCCACTTGAATCTAATGTATGAAATATGATATGTCAACAGCTTTGTAATGTTGTGAACAACCAATAATAAATAAATAAATAAAAGAAATCTCAGTGGAAGTCTCCATGACCCCTAATACCAGCATCCTGCATTCCTGTAGAACCAGCACCACAGGGTTGACACCAAGTAGTAGAGCTGACATCTCCAATGTCAAGTCTTCTGGGACCCTGCCTGCAGCATCCTCTGAGTGTCTGGGTGACTAAGCATGTTGAAACAACTTTCTAGGCTCCTTTTTGAAAGCAGAATGTCCCACTTTTCTCTTCTCAAAGGAAGTTTTAGTTTTAAACACTTGAGCCTGAGATGCCCTCAAGCTATCTTTCCTATTTTCATTGGGCAGATTCTTTAGTATTTAATTGGCTATAATGTTTTTAACAACCACAACTTCCTTAGCCCCAGTTTTATTCACAGTTTTCTAGCCAAACTGCAAGTATTTCAAATCTTCTTGCTTTATTTTCTGTTTATCACAATAAAATTGGCTAAAAGCTGCCAGCCATACCCATGTCACCCTGTGAAGGATATGCTTCTATGAATATTCCTCTACAAGATTAATTAATTTATCACCTTTAAATTTACCCTCAAAGACATGGACAAACTGTGGACAACTTAGTAGCCAGAAAGTGACATGAATGTCCTCTAGTCCAGTTTTAGATAGAGTTCTCCTTCTCTTCTGAAACCTCATCAACCCAGTCTTTGTTTTATTGGCATTCAATTCTTCTGAACTCTCACCAGAATTGCCCATGAAGGTCCATTTACAACATTCTAAAACTTTTCCAGTTTGCATAACTGACATTACAAAATTTCTCCCACAGATTCTAAAAATCTCCAAATCCTTGTGAACTTCATGATCTGGCTACACACAGCAAGGACCCTCACTCCCAGTACCAAAAGCTGTATTAGTCAGCTTTTTCATTGCTGTGACCAAAATAACTGACAAGAACAATTAGAGGAAGAAGAGTTTATTTGGGGGTCCCAGATTGAGAGGTCAGTCCATAGACAGCTGGCTCCATTCCTTGGAGCTCAAGGTGAGACGGAAAATCATGGGGGAAGAATACAAGTGGAGGAAAATGGTGTAGGCCAACACACCAGGAAAGAGAAGGAGAAAGAGAAAGTGAGAGAGAGCATTCCACTCAGCAAAGACAAAATATATACCCCAAAGGCACACCCTTAATGGTCAATGTTCTTCAGCCCATACTACATGCCTTCAGATATCATCCAGTTAATCCCTATCAGAAGATTAACAGGCCAATTATGTTAAGGTTCTTATAACCACATCCTTTCCCATCTAAGTTTTCTTGAATTGTCTAACACATGAACTTATAGGGACACACAATATCTAAACCATAACAGGCACTTAGGTTTGTCTATAGCTTGGCTATTATGAATTGTGCTTCTATAAACCTTGATACAGCTGCATCACAGCATAAGTAGTATGTTGATTTTAAATCTTTTGCAATATATGCTGAGAAATTCAATAAATGAGACTTATTCTGGTTCCATTCTTTCTTTTGGAAGGGTACTAGGGGTTGAACTCAGGGGCACTCTATCACTGAGCCACATCCTTAGCGTTATTTTGTATTTTATTTAGAGATAGGGTCTCACTGAGTTACTTAGCACTTTGCTGTTGCTGATGTTGGCTTGAATTCATGATTCTCCTGTCTCAGCCTCTTGAACCACTGGGATTACAGGCATGAGCCACCATGCCCATCAGTCCCATGCCCAGCAGTTTGGTTCTTTTTGTTGTTTTTGTTTTAATTATACATTATAGTAGAGTCTATTTTGACATATTTATACAAACATGGAGTATATCTTATTCTAATTAGGACCCCATTCTTGTGGATACACACAATGTTGAGGTTCATTGTGGTGTATTATGTAATAGGAAATTTATGTCAGATTCATTCCACTGCCTTTCCTATTCCTATAACCCCTTCCTTCCCTTCATTCCTCTTTGTCTAATACAATTAACTTCTATTTTCCCCTTCCTCCTCATTGTGAGTTAGCATCCACATATCAGAGAAAACTTTAAAACTTTGGATTTGGCTTATTTCACTTGACATGATAGTTTTCAGATTCATCCATTTACAAGAGAATATCATAAAGGTATTCTTCTTTATGCCTGAGTAATATTCCATTATATATATATATATATATATATATATATAATCACAATTTATTTATCCATTCATATTTTGTTGTCTAGATTGATCCCATACCTTAGCTATTGTGAATTGTGTTGCTATAAACACTGATGTGGCTGCTTCACTGCAGTGTGCTAATTTTAACTCCTTCGGATATAAATGAAGGAGTGGGATAACTGGATCAAATGGTGGTTCCTTCTAAGTTTTCTGAGGAATTTCTATACTACTTTCCAGAGTGACTGCACTAATTTGCAGTACAACCAGCAATATATGAATGTACCCATTTCCCACATCCTCAACAAGACTTATTATCATTTGTATTCTTTTTATTTGTTTTCTTTATTTTTAGATGATGCTGAAGATCAAACCCAATACCTCATACATGTCACTCAAGCACTCTCCCACTGAGTTACAACCTCAGCCCTGTTATTTGTATTCTTGTTAATTGCCATTCCAGTTAGAGTGAGATGAAATATAGGTTTAGTTTTAATTTTCATTTCTCTAATTGCTAGAGATGTTGAACATTGTTTAATATATTCATTAACCATTTGTTTTTTTCTTTTGAGAATTGTATGTTTAGTTCCTTTGCCTGCTTGTTAATTTCATTATTTGCTTTTTTTGTTGTAAAGTTTTTTACATTGTTGTACATCCCGCAAATTAACACCTTATCTGAGGTACAGGTGGAGAGATTTTCTCCCATTCTGTAGGTGCTCTCTTCATGCTTTTGATTGTTTTCTTTGCTTTGAGGAACCATATAGTTTGATACCATCCTCTTCATTGATTTATTTATTTTACTTTTAGACTTTAGGAGTCTTGTTAATAAAGTTAGTTCCTAAACTGACAAATTGGAGTATTGGACCTACATTTTCTTCTAGTAGGTGCAGAGTTTCTGGTGTAATACCTAGATACTTAATCCACTTTTTGTTGAATTTTGTACGAAGTGAAAGATAGGTATTAAATTTTATTCTACTACTTATGAATTTCAGGGTTTTTAGCACCATTTGTTGAAGAGGCTATCTTTTCTGCAATGTATTTTTTGGCATCTTTGTCTGGTTTGAGAACTCTATGTGGGTTTGCCTTTGTGTCTTCTATTCTTATTCCATTGGTCTTCATGCCTGTTTTGGTGTCGGTACCATGCCATTTTTATTACTATGGCTTTGTAGTATAGTTTAAAATCTGTTATTGTGATGCCTCCTGCTTCACTTTTCTCACTAAGGATTGATTTGGCTATTCTGGGTCTCTTATTGCTTCCATTCTTACACTTTGTAAAGAATCTCAACACTCTTCCAGAGTGGATGTACTAATTTGAAGCTCCATCAACAATGTATGAGTGTACTTTTACCCCACATTCTCACCAACATTCATTATTATTTGTTTCCTCAATAATTTACAACCATAGTGAGATTAAATCTCAATGTAGTTTTTATTTACATCTCCCTAATTGCTAGAGATTTTGAATTTTTTTCATATTTTTGTTGATCATTTGTATTTCTTCTTTTGAAATGTGTCTGTTTAGTTCTTTTGCCCATTTATTAATTGGATATTTTGAGAGTTTTTGTTGTTGTTATTGTTTTTATTTTTGTTCTGTTTTTTTTTTTTTGAGTTGTTTGAATATTCTGGATGTTAATGCCCTATGTGAGGATCTGGTGACAAAGATCTTCTCCCATTCTGTAGGCTTTCCCTACAGATTGTTAATTTTTTTTTCTTTTCTATGCAGAAAATTTTTATTTGATTACATCCCACTAATTGATTTCTTATTTTATTTATTGTACTTTTGAATTCTTGTTAAGGAAGTTGGTTCCTGTGCCAAAATGCTAAAGTGTTGGGCTTACATTTTCTTCTAACATTTATAGGGTTTCTGGTATGATTCTTAGGTCTCATATCCACTTTGAGTTGACTTTTGTGCAGGGTGAGAGATAGGGGTCAAATATCACTCTTCTACATATGGATTTACAGTTTCCTCAGCACTATTTGTTGAAGAGGACATCTTTCTCCAATCTATGTTTATGGTGCTTTTTGTCTAGTTTAAGATAACTGTATTTATGTGGGTTTGTCTCTGTGTTTCCTGTTCCATTGGTCTTCCTGCCTGTTTTGTTGCCAGTTCCATGTGTTTTGTTTTGTTTTGTTACTATATCTCTGTAGTATAGTTTGCAGTCTGGTATTGTGATACTTCCATCTTTACTTTTCTTGTTAAGGATTGCTTTAGCTAGTCTAGCTCTCTTATTTTTCCAAATAAATTTCAGAATTAACTTTTCTTGTTCTGTGAAAAATGTCATTGGAATTTTGATGGGGATTGCATTGATTCTGTATAGCACTTTTCATGCTATGACCATTTTGACAATATTACTTCTGCCTGTTCAAGAACATGAGAGGTCTTTCCATCTCAGATGGTCTTATTCAATTTCTTTATTTAATGCCCTAAAATTTTTAAAGTAGAGGTCTTTCACTTTTTTTGTTAGAACGATTTCCAAGTATTTTTGAAGCTATAGAAAAGGGATTGTTTTCCTAATTTCTTTTCAGGAGAATCATTATTGGAATATAGGAACACAATTGATTTATGAGTGTTGATCATGTAATGTGCCACATTGCTGAATTCATTTACCCACTCTAGAAGTCTTTTAGTAGAGTCTTTTGGGTCTTCTAAGTATATTATTATGTCATCAGTAGCAATAATGAGCTCTTTTTTCCTCTTTGTATTCCTTTAACTTCCTTCTCTTGCCTGATTGTTCTGGCTAAAGTTTCAAGAACTGTGTTGAATAGAAATAGTTAAAATTGGCATAATTTTATCCTTCCTGTTTTTAGAGGAAATGCTTTCAGTTTTTCTCCATTCAGTATAATGCTGTCATTGGCTTTGTCATATATAGCTTTTACAATGTGCTGGTTTTCATTTTTATTTTTCATTTTCTTTATGAGATATTTTATTGAGTATGTTTTGTAGTGCAGGCTTTTGGTTATGAATTATTTTAGCTTTTTTATCACGGAGAGTTTCTATTTCATCTTAAATCTTGAAGTTTATTTTTGCTCGGTATAGTATTCTTGGTTGGCATCCATTTTCTTTCAGAGTTTGGTATACATTACTCAAAGCCATCTTGTCTTTTATGGTCTGGGCTGAGAATTCAGTTTAATGAAGATTGATTTACCTCTAAATGTAGGCAGCCATTTTTCTCCTGCAATTTTTAAAATTCTACCCTTATTCTGTATGTCAGGCATAAATCAATTTTGTATATTTGGAGACCTATACACCTCTTATATTTGAATTTCCATGACATTCCTAAGGTTTGGAAAATTTTCTGATACTATTTCATTGCAAATATTGTACGTACTTTTAGTTTATATTTCAGAGCCTTCATCTACCACAATGATTCTTAAATTTGTCCTCTTGATATTATTACAGATTTCTTAAATATTCAGTTAATGGTCTCTTCACATCTTTTTTTTTTTGACTTCAGGCATATTTTTAATCAGGTACAAATTGTTAAATATATACAAACTCTAAAAAGAAGTTATCTCTGAAAGTACAGTCTTTTTGTTTGTTTATTTGTTTGTTTTATTGTTGGTCATTCAAAACATTGCATCTTTCTTGATATATCATATTTCACAGTTTGATTCAAAAGGGTTATGAACTTCCATTTTTACCCCGTATACAGATTGCTGAATCACATCAGTTACATCAGTTACATTTCCATTGATTTACACATTGCCATTCTAGTGTCTGATGAATTCTGCTCTCTATCCTATCCTCTACTATCCCCCCTCCCCTCCCCTCCCCTCCCCTCTTCTCTCTCAACCCCCTCTACTGTAAAACATTTATTCCACTTGTATTATTCTTCCCTTACCCCTCACTTCCTCTTGTATGTAATTTTGTATAACCCTGAGGATCACCTTCCCTTTCCCTGCAATTTCCCTTCTCTCTCCCTTTCCCTCCCACCTCTCATCCCTATTTAATGTTAATCTTCTTCTCCTGCTCTTTGTCCCTACTCTGTCCTTAGTTACTCCCCTTACATCTTTTCTTTATACTCAACTTCATTTTCAATATTATATACTTTGTCTTTGAGACATGAAAATCTATCTTCAAAATGGTATGATTTATTGGTGATTCTTCCCTTTGAATTTTTTATTTGGTTTATCAAGTCTTTCGTTTCCAGGATTTCTGTTTGGTTATTTTTGAGAATCTCCTTCTGTTTACTGAAGTGATCTTTCACTTCCTGTATTTTCTCTCTAATTTTTCTCCATACAACTTGTTTTAGTTCATAGGAAATTTTAACTATGAACTTTCCAAATTCTTTCTCTGACTCCTCCACTGTAATGTTGATGAAGTCAGTTATTGAAACATTATGGACTGTTTAGGGTGGTTTGTCCATTTGCATTTTCATACTGTTTGTATGAGAATTTTCCTCTCTATTGAGATAGTTCTCACTTCTTTTTTTTTTGAGAGAGAGAGAGAGAGAGAGAGAGAGAGAGAGAGAGTGTGTGTTAGTTTTAATAGTTACTTTTTAGTTTTCTGCAGACACAACATCTTTGTTTGTATGTGGTGCTGAGGATCGAACCCAGGCCGCTGGCATGCCAGGCGAGCACACTACCACTTGAGCCACATCCCCAGCCCCTCACTTCTTCTTTTATGCAAGGGACTACTCTGAACTTCTTTCTCTTAAAAGCCCTTGGATGGGTGAATATTCAGATAATGCTATTTAACTCAATGTGTGATCTCTGCTAATGCCAATATTAGTACCCCTTTGAGAGATGCCACTGAACCCTATTTACTAAAATTACTTCAAAGCCAAGCCTCATACTATTCAACCTTATGAGAAATGAAAAACTTGTTTATATTATTATTCACAGTTCCTCAAATCCAGGTATAAACTATTGGTAAAATTCTGAAATTGGTCAAAAATAGTTATTAAATTTAGTAAAATTGCTATAACTTGAAATGAGGGCTAAAATGGGGGTAACAATAAATAGTGGACAAAAAGGAGAAGAAAAAAGAAGAAACAGAGAGAGACACAGGAAGAGAGAGAGACCAGACAACTGATATTGGGGAGATACCATCATGGGAAGCTTAAGGATTGTCACTTTGATCATGGGATCATAATGGAATATCCAGTGACATGGAGATCTGGTCCTAGGATGAGGAATCTACCAGAAGAAAGCTGCTAAGAGAAGTTCCTTAGGTACCCAAGGAAACTTAAGCAGAAACAAAAACAGCCAGAGGGAATTCAGTTAAGGTACAAAATTGCCTGATCCACTGCAACAGGAAGTGACTCCTTCCAGACTTATCCAGACCCCAACCGGACCTGTGATCACAACTAGTGAGTGAAAGGGCATTGTTTGGATACTAGATGGACCTTGCATCAGTCAGTCAATAGAGGGAACTGAAGTCCACCATTAAGAATGTGGGGCAGTGGTAACTAGAACTATAGTAACCCAGAGAGCAGTGTCAGCTGAAGGAATGCTTCTGCACCACAGAGCACTAACAGAAAATCCACAACCAGAGGTCCTTTGCTCACAGACATCCAACAGACTCTATGCGACCATGAAAAGGACCCTGCAGAGGGGAACAGGTACACAGTGACCCAAAGCAATGACAGATATATTCCAGAACCTGCATCCTGAAATCTCCTGTACACAATGGAAATAACCAGGACACAACACTGAATCATCTGAGAAGTCAGCTGTATGCCCCTGAGCTGAGAAAACAGAACTGGCCGGTGGGATGTCCATAGCAACTAGGGAAGTGCTTTCTGTGTCCCAGTAACACTGGAGGGATCCACAGCCAAAGAATGATGGATGCCTGCTAAATTTCACAAACCCTAATGCAATCCAAACCAAGATTCAATGAGGATTTTTTTCACCTTGGCATGTTTTAATATAAATAACTTTAACATCAGCTTTGATCATACATATTATTTTCAACTTGATAGATAGTTGTTACACTAATAGCCAGCATTGTGCCTGCAATCCATTTGAACATATTTCAACTAATATTTTAAAGCATTATTTGGGATCAATTTTCTATCTTTATTTTCCCAACTCTAGTTTATACTTGCACCTCTTAACCCTATTCATTCTCTTGCATTATCTGCTACTATCTCAAATACCCACCATCTATTCCTCCTTTCTACCTTGGTGTGTATTGTTATTCACATTCTATCTCTCTCTCCCTCTCCCTCTCCCTTTCCCACCCTCCCTCTCTCCCTCTCTTCCTTTCCTCTCTGTGTTGCCCCACCTTCCCCACCCTGGTTTGGGTTCTGGGTTAGAAAATTTCTGTGAATATTTTCTACTCTGCTAATTGATCTTCAAATCTCTCTGGGTGTCAGACTCTGTAATATTGAGTCTCTGAGCATTTATTTTGTCAACCACTTCTCAATTTTGCTTTTCCTTCACTGCTTCCTTTCTGAGTTATGAACAGATCTGGAATATCTGCCTAGCTTCCTTCCAGCTGAAGAGGGATCTTCTCAGTTCCCAAGCTATATGTATTTGTTATTTCATATTTCTAAGTTTTGTTTCCCTTTTAAATAGTATTACTAGGTTGGTAGTGCATAAATACACTTTAGACACAGTTTACCCACATTTCCAGAAGGTATGAAACCCATAAATATATGTCATTTCACCATCTTTATTTCAATACATCCACAATTATTTTGAACTTGTCCTTATTCTGAAAGAAAAGATGTAAATTATGTTACTTGCCAGATAAAAGATACTTTTTGTAAAATGCTCTTTTTTCCTGGCTTTCAAGGCAAAACTATCTTTTCTGTATTCTTGTCAGTCTTCTTTTAACCATTGTTTATCTTTGTATTTAACCATACTTGTGGCCCATTAAATACTGGAGTTCTCTTAAACTCTGCCCTAGTTGGCTGTACAACCTCTCTGGAGAATTTTATCTACTCTATACCTTTAACTATAATCTATATGCTGATGATGCTCAAATAGATGTCTAAAACTCATATTTCTCCTAGTTTTACATCTTTATATACAGATGTCTTGTAGAATAATCTATATTATTGTCTTAATTGAGAACCTGATGAATGACCCTTCACACTCTGCCATCACCTTTTCTTTCCATAATTATCACATTTAATTTTTCACTCAGTCCGCCTTTTATAAATTATGTATCTTATATCTTTTCTATGTTTAATTACCAACATTGGCTAAAAATACCTTTTCCTGTTTTTAACAAGTTATCTTTGGATGCTGTTCTCCTTGACTGAGACAAACTTTTCACAAACTGGTGCTCATATCTTCAAAACCCCACTTTAATGCTAGTTCCTCAATTATGTTTCTTCCCCTGTACTTATATGCGATTATTCTAGTCTCCTATTCTCTGAGTACTTTGCTCTTATTTCTTATCACGTTGTATTTTAATTTGTCTAATTAAACTTCTACTTTATTTGACAGAGTAAGTGCTCTAAAGAGTAGGATGAATGTTATCTTCAAACTTAGGCCCAGTGCTTAGGATTATATCTATATAATATGGTTCCATAAACGTTTATATAATGGATGATAGATATGTTTGTGGACAGGAAAATGTAAGCTAAATAATACTCTTCTGTAAATAATTGGTTCTTACCCTTGAATACTCAGGATGAGTTATGACTTAAAAAAAGATATATGTTGGTCCAGAGATTCTCATTCAGTAAATTTGGCTTAGGATCTCAGTATATTTATGTTTTAAAATGCCACATGTCATTCTGATGGACTACTAGGTTTGAATAGTTCTGAGACAGTCATGAATGTACTCACAGATACTTATTAATAATTGATGCCAACCTGGAGAAAATCTCTCTGGGAATATTTAAGGGATTTTTGTCTTGGTCGTATCTCATTAAACATCTTTTTTCAGTGATTTAGATGCAATCATACAATGACATATTTATCCAACTTTCAGATCATCAAAACAGAAAGAGGATTGGTAATTAATATTTATTTTATGCAAGTCATTGTGTGATTTATATAAACTATCAATTATTTTACTTAATCCTCACAATATGGATATGGAGATTGAATCTCAGAGAAATGAATTTATTTTTTCATGGCATACAATAAATGACATACAGGAGTCAAAAGCAGATCTGTCAGATATCAAAGTCTTACCTACCCTAAATGGAAGACAAAACCAAGATTTAAAAACACTTAAAAATAGTACAATTAAATGAATCAAATGAAAACAAATTCAACAGAGTGAGAATTTAGGCCTTACATTCATAAAATAAACTTTACAAAATTTAAAATAAAAGAAAACCTCAAAGATGAAAATACAACACTGGGAAAGCAAATATATTTATATGTTGTTATTATTGCCATCAAATGATAATTATTCTGATACACAATTTGGCCTACTATATTTTAGGAAACACTAAAATATTAATGTATAAATATTTTAGAATAATAGAACAATCCCATTTTTGTTTAATAAATAAAACTTCTGTGCATGTGTGTAAAAATGTGTTTATGTCTTGGAAAGAATGTACACTAAACTGTTGACAATGATCTCCTGTATACTATGAATCTAGATATGAGGAAAAAGAATTTCTCAATTTGTATACAATAGAAAATAAAGGAGGATTAATCATATATGGTTTTTAATTTTATGTGTATGTTATATATTTCAGTTTCCTATATTTCACAATGTTTGCACAGTATGACCCAGCAATCTATTTTTCAGAACTGATTTCACTAAAATAATTCTAAACAATAAAAGAACTATATTACATAGATACCCATAATGATGCTATTTATAAAAGCAAAATTCTATGAACAGCCTAAAAGCCTCATGATAATGTAAGGGGAAGATGAATTAGGGCACATCGACATGATGGACTCTTTTCATAAATTAAAAATAACTGTTAGGTCCATAATGTACCATGATGAAAGTTATTCATAAACAATACTTATTGAATATGGAAGAAATAAATTGTACATATGTATCCTGATTAATACTATATATAATATAAATATAAATATTTGCAGTTGAAACCTAGAAATAACAAAGTATAGTAAAAAAGAGTGTGATTTCTTGAGTCAAATATCCTGGGTTCAAAATGAAGCTTTCTAGTACTTAGACAAGCCACTTAACTTCTTTGTAACTCAGTTTCCTAACCAATGAGGTTTATATGTATCAAGTGATAGAGTTCAAGGCTTTAACAAGAATATGAATATAAAAGACCAGAATGATGTCTGGCATATAACAATGCACTCATTGTTGGCTAGATATGTTGAATGGGTTGTGTGTATATTAACATCATTATACCTTAAAACAGCCCTATGAGGTACATATTATATATATGATCATATTACAGAAAAAGGAACTGGGGAAAGAGCTGTTTAGCAACTTGTGCAAGTGATATAGCCAGTAAGTAGTACTATAAGTATGACTCAAACCCAGGCAAGGCCGACTCAGGAATCTCTGATCTGAGTCATTATACAAGTCTATGAGCTATACATAAATGATTACTTGAAAACTATATGTTTTAACAAGGCCAGTTAAAAGCAAATGAGATTTAAATATTCTCAGCATATTGTTTAAATAATTGATTTGAAATTGAAAAGAAACATTTTTAAAAAATAAAGACTGACTGAAATTAAAAGCAAAGCTATACAACAAGGAAAGCATAACTTAATCCTATTTAAAGGAAGAATGTAAAATGAAAGTAAAAACTAAAATCTGCCCAATTCCTGAAAAAAACAATCTGTAATCCTTTTCTAAACCACATTTTGGGGAGTAATGGGTTTTATCTCTCTTGTCCAAACTATGAAGAAACCACTCCTTCTTGCCTCTATTTTCCTTGCTAATGCTCCAGAGACGTTCTAAAAGTTGACTCATAAATCTGGTCTCACTTTTTTTCTACTATAGATGTATCATATCCCCTTTCAGGCTCTGCCATTTCAGGAGATTATTTTCTAAACATTTAGGGACAACTCACAATTAGCTTCTTAACACTATTTGACTTAACATGCTAATTTTACGGAATTGTATCCTCTTCAATATCTTCTTGCACAACTTGTGGTACAAATTTAAAATTTAATGTGCTGAGAGAGTCCTGTTTAGTCAGTTATTTCTTCAACCCTCCTTTGTAATGCCCTAGGACATACTACACAATTATTTTATTCATTCTAAAACACTGTAATTCTCGCCCAAATATCCACCATTCTATCCAACTCTACCTACTAGGAATCAAGAATTCTGCTATCATGTATAACTAAAAAGAAACAATAATTTTAAAATATAAATGTTAAAAAATCACATTACCCAAGGTGTTCCATCACCTGTCAACACTACCACTCAAGAAGAAAAGAAAAGGTATCACAAAATCATCTGCCAAGTAGTAGTGTTTCCTTCCTAGTTTTTGTACCTATGTAGCAATGTTTGTTTCCTCCTTCTCTCCAGCTTTAAAAGTCCAAAGCAGGTGATTTTTTCTTTTCTTTTTTTACTATCTTATTTTACTTTTTAATCTAAGCAGTAATTAGCCTAAATCTCTGCTAATCTCTTTCTGGGCCCTCCAGTTCTACTCCACCTGCATTATTTTACACAACTACCATTCTGGTTCTACCCTCCCTTACCTGACCAACATCATTCTCACCAAAATCTAATTGAAGGCAGATCCAATAAAATTATTGAAGTTAGCAAGAATCTCTTGGAACCATTCTCTTTCTTCAGATTTCAACTCTATTATTCCTTAATCAGGAAAGCTTACCCTTCCCTCCCTGACAGATCACTTCCTATGTTGTCATGACACCTTACACCTCCACTTCACATTTTCATTCCTGTAATTATACATGTACTTGTCTGAAACTCTGATTAGAGTCTTCCTTGCATAAAGGAGGAAAACTCAATAAGATAAGGTCTTGTATGTTTTTCTTAGCTGTTGTATATAAGTGCCTAATATAGCATCTAGAACATAGTATATATACTTAATAAATATACATGGTGAGTAAATCAATGAATGAATGTTTGTACTTCTCACATAAAGAGATTCAGAGAAACAAATTACTGCTTTTGTAAAGGTACCCTTACATCTCCAGAATGGTAGATGATCTCAGCATAAGGCTTGCCTCAAAATTTGTCAAGATTAGCCAGGCACAGTGGTACATGCTTGTGATCCCTGTGGCTTTTGAGTTGAGGCAGGAGGACTGCAAGTTCAAAGCCAGGCTCAGCAACTTAGCAAGGCCTAGCAACTTAGTGAGACCTATCTCAATATAAAAAATAAATGGGCTCAGTGGTTTAGTGCTCCTGAGTTCAAAATTTCAGTACCAAAAAAAATTGTCAAGATTAGAAACCAAGCTTAAGCCATGAGGTAGTTGCCATCCAAATTTGAGCCAGTATAGGGATGCATCAAGCACATTGCCATATATGTACTTTGGATTTTGATAATTACTTGTTGAATCATTGACTTGGCAGATGGTAAAGAGTTATTTGAAAATTATGCAAAATGGGATAATTGACAAAAATGTGTAGAACAAATTCTTCTTTTCTGAAGTTTTAAAAATGGAAATGAAAAAAATGGCCCATAACCGTACTTGGAATTGATAAGAAATGAAGCAAGGAGTAATGTTGGCAGACATTACTTTTTTCTCCATCTATCTGAATTTAAGCAGTATGGGATTGGTCTAAGTAAAAAAGTGTATTAGAAGATTGAGATTGTGAGATAGTATCCCTTCCCATTCATTTATTAACAATAGTGAGCTTTGTCCAGCATTGGAATACATAATTTTGAAAAAAAAAAGATTAGAAATTCTTGGGTAGAATCTGGAAAAGAGTAACAAATGTGACTGAAATATATTAAGATAAGGTATAGCAAAGAATTGAAATTATTCTGCCCAGATAAGAAAGAGCTAATAGTGGCTTCATTATTATTTTCAGGGCTTTTGTTTGGTTTTATTTTGTTTTCCCCAACAAAGTGACAATTCAACAAATCTACTAAAGACAAATTTAAAAGAATTACTATTAAAAGCAACTTGACCAGCTTGTTCAACATGAAAACAAATTCCCTGAAACTAAGAAGTGTAAGTGATTTATGTGAGTCAGGAATCTTCTTTACCAAGAATCTTTAAGCAAACATATCAATTCCTCACAATTCAGAGGTTTTGTGGTACTACCTAAAGGCAGGCACCAGGTTGGCATGGCAGCTGTAGGAACTATATGACATCTCAAATCCCTTCCAGCTCTGTATATCTATAAATAATGAAAACCAAAGTACATAGTGCATTAATCCCCTTAATAAACACAGTACTCCAAACAAAATACCATGCTCATTTTATGAAATGCCCAGATATTTCCCAGCAGCTGTCAGTAGAATCAAATATTTATTACATTTTGATAGGAAGTAGTAGTCAAACTTAACTATGAATTGTTATGAAGTGTAAAGGTATTGTAGTCAATCATTGAGAAATAGAATTGAATATGGGATAAACAGGTTGAGCTTAAGTATGGGTTCATTTCACAATTCAGTAATCGTGCAAGCATGAAAGATAATATGTGACATTGTATCTGCCAAACACTACCCATTCAACAGGTGAGAAAATTGGGCTATATGCCTCAGAAGAAAAAAGTCAATGGGTGTAGGGCTGATGTATGACAATGAGGTTCAACACGAGATTCAGTGGCTGCACAAACTACTATCAAAGGAAATAAAAAGGAAGAATAAAGATCCCAAATGGTCTTCCTAATATAGAATTGGTGGGTTTTTCATGCCACCTTTCATTCACATGATAATCTGTTTAACTATACACTGAAGTTTTGGCTGTGTGAACATCATATATCTCTTAGTATTCATATTTTAATACAATTGAGGGGACACATTGTATTAACTACACAATGTAAAAACCTGGTATGTGTTCAATCACAAAAGTATTATTGTAGCACATGGGGGATAGATGTGTGCCTGTGTTTGTGTGTTTGTGTACAAATATAGAGAGACAGGATGCTCAAACCTCCTCAGGAATGTGTGGGTGTACTTTTTTGATGCATTTACTTCTAGATATCTAATTTCCAAAGTAAAATGAGGAAGGTCTGTGGGTGATAATTATATGGGAAGTTTAGACATTAGGGGCATTTTTTTTAGATTTGCTCTGACACAAACAAATTTTTCCTACCCCCGGACATATTAATTTGTTGATTTATCATTTAACAAGGACTTCCTCAGTTTTCTTAAAATTTGTTACTGAGGTCTCAAACAGAATCCCTTCGGAAGTCTTTTCTTGGTGCAAATTGGGCCCAAGTCAAATAGCCATTAAAAAAAATGGAATGGAATTCTGAACATACCTCACCAGACAACCCTAAGACCAATATCTGGTAATCTAAAGTCTGAGACCTCCCTCGGATATAAAAATCAGCCCTTTGAAACTCTTATCATAATGTATATAGCCAACTGAGACAGTAGAGGAATTAATATGGTTTTCAATATGATTTATCTTCCACACACAAAGTAATTAACATATGGAGGGAACCATTAACTATATGAAAGCAAAATGTGTAAACCTATAGAACCGTCTCATATATACATTTGTAGAGATAATTTTAAACAAAGAGAGAGTCAGGGGTTACTTTAATTTAGCCATTGTTATAATCTGTCTCTGTTATTCTTTGTAAGTGGCAAAGAATTCCAAATCAAAACCAAGACTTCGCCAAGATTTTCTCCTTATATAAAAGACACATGTACACAATTCATACAAATTTGGCTTATTGTATTTTGAAAATGCAGCTCAGTATATCAAAGACAAATTGCCCTAGTAACCTAATGGTATATATCAAAATATATGAAAGAGAAATAGGAACATAAAGGGGAGACTGCCAAGTTACAAAATTTATAAATTTATAACTCAGTGAGATTTCCCCAATTCTCACTTGATGTTCTAAGTTAGTATTGAATAGATCTGAGAGCTCTGATTGCCTTTGCACAGATTGTGTTCCAGCTGTCTACAGTATTTGAATACTTAGGTCTTGGACCCATGCTGTGCAAACAGTCAGCCTCCCACATATTCTGTATACCAGGAGTAATTTATGAATCTATCTATAAAGGCAATCACAGTGTATGCAAGAAAGGGTTATGTAAAGCTTGAAAGAAGTAGCTCTAGTAAACTCAGTACAAGTTCCAAACACCACTATTGTGTTTGAGCTGATTTATAAATCCTACATATCCTTTGTGAAGCTCAAAGAGGAAACAAAAACCTTGATGACACAGTCTCTACATAAATCTCAAGTTGGTGCAATTCGTTTACCTTCCTGCTTCATGTTCATTAAACACCCTTGCCAATTTGGGAATATGAAGCAAGCAGTAAGGGAACATGGATACTGAAATTCAGCTAGTGCCAACCAGCTGGAGCATAAAATGAAACTTCCAAAATGTTTTTGTAATTTCTTCTCAATTGCATATCTGAAGGATTTCCCTCAAAACTGACCTTAAAAACCCATTCAAATGAAAATTTTTGCAACTTTGAGAAGAAACATCCCTGTAATGGCTCAAAATGTCCTTTGAGGATTGTGTCCAACCTTTCTTTACCAGAGCCTTTTCTCATTTGGCACCATTTTTATCCACCTTCTATCAACATCAACAACAGGTCAGCTTATCCCTCCTGCTTTTGACAGAGAATTATTTCACCTTGAATTTCTGCAAATCCTTTCCTTCTTAACCTCTGTTTTTTTTTTATCTTCTCCTTTTATCTTTCATTCCGACTTAAGCTGGTTCTATTGTGAACACCTACAAGTCTATCCTTACAATATTTCCTTGTTCTTGTCATACTCTGAATACTCGGTGTACTCTACTAATTTTTAAGCACAGATCCTCTGTTTGCTCTAATTTTACAATTTGTAATACCAATATTCTGTATTATGTTTTGTATATGGGTGTTCCTGAAAAGCTCTTGTGTTAATGCAGAACTGTTTGGAGGTTAAATGATTGAATCATGAGAGCTTTAACTTAATCAACCTAGTTTGAATAAACTAACTGGATGATAACTGTAGGCAGGTTGGGTATGGCTAAAGGAGGTGGGTCACTGGGGATATGCCTTGGAAGGGTTCATATTTCCTGCAGCCCTTTCTATCTCCCCCTCTCCCCACTCCTTACTGGACACTATGAATGTAGTGGCAATTCTCCACTATATCATTCTGCCATGATGTTCTACCCAACTTTGGGCCTACAGCAAAGGACTAGGCCAACAATGGGCTGCACATGTGGAACCATGAGCCAAAATAAACTTTTCTTGTTCTTATTGAGTAGTTTGTCTTAGTGACACAAAGCCAACTAATGTAGAAATCACTACTAAGTGTGGGGCTGTTCTATGACTTACATGATCATGTGGTTCAAAAGATTTTGGAAATGATTTGCAATATAAATTTTAAAAAAGATTGAAAATTCAGACTGTAGAAAACTTAAAATGTTGTAAGCAGAGCTTAATTGGAGACTCTGGTGAAAGCTCAGAAGACAAGAATTATGATAGGAATGGGGCGTGTGCTCATGAGGCTTCAGAGGGGGAAACGTACTCTACTGGGAATTAAACTAGAAGCAACACATGCTATATTCTGACGAAGAGCTTCTCTACATTTTTCCCATGTCCTGAGACTCTGTGTGAGTCAGAATTTGAAGGTGATGGAATAATTATTCTAGTGGAGGAAAATGTCAAGGCAGCACATCTTCAGTCAGTAGCATAGGTATTTCTGGAAGTTTTTAGCCAAGTTTACTATGTGAGTCAGGAGAAGAAAACAGAACTGGATGATTTTTAAAACTTTCATTTTTGTGAGAACAGTACATATGAAACTAGTGCCAAGAAAGTTCTGATTATTAAAGAGATCATAGCCCCTAAAGAGATGTGAAGTACTTTACACAAAGATGATAGGAAAGATGGCTTAAGGCATTTCAGGAATCTGTAAGATCACACCTGTTGTAGGCTTGAAGGCCCAGAAGAAATTTCTTTGAGAAGAGATCATTCAGGAGTCCTGTTTGCACATGGAGAACCTCAGAAAACACTTTAGCCATAATTCCAGGAGAACAAAGTATTGTGCAAGCTGGCAGTAAACCTTGGCATTACCCACATGGTGCTGATTCTGCAGAAATCCAGGATGCTGGAGTAAAGGGATCATGGAGGCTTTCACACAGATTTCAAAGTAAGACTTGGGAGGCCAGGCAAATGTAGCAGGGTCAGAATCCCCGCAGGCTGCCCCCAAGAGGACAATACATGAAGCTGTGAAAATGAAGGTGAGCTGGAATGTAGATTTCAGGAATTAAGAGATGCCAGTAATGTGGACTGTCTACCAATAAAAAGCTGCTGTGAAGAGAATTAAGCTAAGAAAAGAGATATGTGGGCTGAAATTGTCAAGGACAATTATCAAGGACAATAGGGCCGCATATGTGCAGAAAGCACATGTCACAGTCCTACACTTGCAATTATGGGATCTCTTTTCCCAGATCGGTTTCAGTCTTGTTTTTGGTCCCTTTCCTTCTTTCTACATTTTCATTCCTCCATTTTGAAAAGAAAATTTCTACTATATGTCACTGAAAATAAGATATATGTAACTTGCTTTTTATTTTTATAGTGGCATACAGTGATGAGTTTGAGTTTCAGATTACTCTTTGGACTTGAACTTGTAGGCAATTCTGGAACTGTTAAGATTATATGACTTCTGGAGATGAACTAACTGCATTTTGAATTTTGTGGTGGACTTAAATTTTAGGGGCCAGAGGTGGAATGGTTTTAATTAAGAGCTGTCCCCAAAAGTTTACATATTAAATCCAGGAATGCTCAAGATAAAATAAATGGATCGTGAGATCTGTAACTTAACCAATCCATCTGAGTTTGAATGGAATGAGTGGCAACTGTAGGCAGGTGGGAAATGGCAATAGGATATGGGTCACTGAGATATGCCCTGTAAGAGTGGTCCTTCTCTACAGCCCATTCCCACCCCCCTCTGCTTCCTGAATGCCAAAAATAGAACAGTGCTCCTACACCATGCCCTTGTACCATAATGTCCTGCCTTACTTGGGCCCAAAGCAATGAACTCAGCCAAGCCTGGACTGAACCTTTGGAATCATGAGCCAAAATAAACTTTTCCTCCTCTAAGTTTCTCTAGTCAGGTATTTTAGTCACAGTGACACAGAGCTAATACACTCTGAGAACTATTTCCACATGAATAGATTGCCATCAATTCACATATGCTATAAACCAACTGCAGTGCTTTGACTGGGAATTGAGTCTGAACAAACAGGCACTCCATGGATGAGAAAAAGAGTACATAATATGCTTTGGTATTCAATCATTATTTTTAGAAAATAAAAAATAGAATGCCATGTAAAAACAGTGTACAAGCAATATAAACAGTCTTGAACCTACCCCTTATAATATGGAAGACAATGTAGAGTAATTTATTAAACTTAACAATTCTCAGTCACTGCATTAATTGTTGAGAAATATCACACTGAATTGAGAACCAGCCTTAATTCTACTCTGGGTTTAATCATAGTTCTGGTATTTGTTTAGCATCAAAAGTTTCATTCTTTGATAAATTTTACATAAAACATTGTTTTTTTCAGTAGACATTATCCCCCCCCCATTACCTTTGTTATATTTTTTGGCTGGCAGAAGATAATTTGTGTACCTAAGGTTAGTTTTCTGGCAAAGGGAAAACAAGTATTATCCCCACATTCTACTGCTGCTTCCCATATCTGAAAGCTGGCTATAAAATGTTTGCAATTATTATGAACCATGCCAAAATATAAAAAAAACACCCATTGTTTCCTAAATTCCAACTCCCAGAGAAGAGTTTTGGCCTCTCCTTGGCTCTAATCTTCCTCTTACTTTTGCTACTTAATCCAAATGTCCTACCAATATATTCTAGTACCATCTTGTTATGATTTCAACATTAGATGTCTCCCAAAAGTTCATGTGTAAGATGATACAAAAAAGTTTAGAGGTGAAGTGATTGGATTATGAGGATCTTAACTTTATTAATCCACTTGTATGAATTAACTAGATGGTAACTCTAGGCAGATAGGGTGTAGCTGGAGGAGGTGGATCCCAGGGGTGTGCCTTTGGAGTATATACTTTGTACTTGTTGAGCAGAGCTCTCTCTCTCTGCTTCCTGGTGCCATGTTCCCAGCTACTTTCCTTTGCCACACCCTTCTACCATGTGGTTCTGCCTTACCTCTAGCACAGAGCAAAGGAATCAGCTGTCTGAAGACTAAGACCTCTGAAACCATGAGCCCAAAATAACTTTTCCTCCTCTAACGTTGTTCTTACAAGTCTTTTGATCACAGCAGTGAAAAAGCTATCTAAAACACATCTCAATCATAAGTTTTCCTAATATTACTATTTCTACAGCTCAGTAAACAGAGACACCTATTTCAGATACCTCTTTTCCAAAATGATTCCCCAATGGTTTTTTCTTTCCTTCATAAATAACCTCAAATCCCCCAAATCTAAATATGCCTCAATCTTCAACAGACCCAGTAAACAGATGACTATATGCAACTTAGAATCATTTCCAGGATGTCAGTCATTTCAAGTATTAGTAAATATGTGATTAATTGGTTAAATGAGTGATATTGCAAAGATTCTGCTTGATTAGATTTCACTAAAACTAAACACTGTAGTTTAATTACCCTATGTTTTTTTTTTCTACTTGTAGGAACTGACACCATCTCTTCTTCCTAGGGGCAACTCACCCTCCCACCCTCCCCCTCACCCTCTCTCTTCTCACCTCCTGTTCTTCTTTCCTCTTTCTTTTTTCTTCAACAGGTACTCTTACTGAATCTGAGTCTACAAATACTCTGTTAAAATATATGGTTCATCCAAGTCCTCATTTCATTTGAAACTCTTCTTCCATGTACTACATAAAGTTATGTAACAGAAACTCCTGCCAACTTTTCAACAATTCTGACATATATTATCTAGAAATTTCATCATCTTTTCTATAAATTGAGTGTGCATTGCATTGATCAATTTATATATGAGTGTGTGTGTATACACACACACACACACAAAGAAACTGAGATGTAGTTCAAAGTGACAAATATGATATGTAGAAAGTTTATCTTTGTCTACTTATTTCAGAAGACTTTCTTAGAATTTACTTTTTTTAACCAAAAGAGGGTTTTATTAGTGCATTATAGTTATACATAATAACAGGGTTCATTCTCACATAATCATATATGCATGGAATATAATTTGCTCCATTTTAGTTCACAATACTTCCTCTTTCCCTCCCCTCCTACTTTCCCCTTCCTCTACTATACTGGCCTTCCTTCTATATATTTATTGTTTTTTAATTGGTGGTTCATGGGTATACATATAGGCAGAATGCACTGTGATATATTCATATATGCACATAGTGTGATTTTCTTAATTTCATTCCACATTTCCTCCATTTTCCCATCCCTCCTATTTCTCCTCAATCTACTTTCACTTCTCACTGATCTTTCCTCTTTTCATGGGACCTACCTTCTCCACTTATTCCTTTAATTTGCTCTTGCTGCTGCATGTGAAAGAAAACATGCAAACCCCAACTTTCTGAGTCTAGTTTATTTCACTATTTACTTTTTCAAATAAATTTTACTTGGACAAAATTTAGTTACATAGAAAATTTGTAGAAATAGCACAGAGAATTCCCATTTACACCCCTCCCAGTTTTCTCTGTTAGCATGTTACATAACCATGGTCCATTTGTCACAAGCCAGGAAATAATTTTGGTACACCATGAAAAACTAAATTCAAGACTTATTAAGAATTCACTAGTTTTTCATTAGTCTCCATTTTTCTGTTCAATGATCTCACATTTTATTTAGTAATCATGTCTAATTATTCATTTATTTATTAGAAATAGTTGAACACCATACCATTATTTTATTTATTTTCATGTGGTGCTGAGGATCAAACTGAGGGCCTCACAAGTTCTAGATCAGTGCTCTACCTCTGAGCCACAAACACAGCCCAATGTCTCTTTAGTTTTGATTGGTCTGTGCAGTTTATCAGCCTTTACTTAATTTTCTTCATGATCTTGACAGTTTTAGGAATTCTTGTTTGATATTTTATAGAAAGTCCATCAGTTTGGTTTTTCTGATGGTTTTCTCAACATTAGACTAAGGTTATGAGAAAGCTCACAAGGTAATGTTCCATTTTCACAGAATCACATTTTTTTAGAAGTACCTATGATCAATATGTCTCATGATATCCTTGATCATCTGGCTTAGCTAGTATGTGCCAGTTTTCTCTACTGTACAATAACCCCCACCCATTTTCATACACAATTCTTTGGGAGTATGTCACTAAATCAATTCCTTACTCTAGAGAGTAGAATTAATTTCCACTCCTAAAAGGCAAGATATCTCCACAAATTACACATAGATTTGTCTTTTCGTTATTTATCCATTTATTTATTTATTTATGACAGTTTGTATCATACATATTTACTTTATACTTAGGATTTTAATACAATGCTCTGTTATTTATTTTGGTGAATAAATTATTCTATCTTTGGCCATTGGGAGCACTTCAGGTCAGCTATGAAGTTCCTTTGATACATCTCCATTTGGTGTTTTTGAGTACTTCCTTAATTTATGACTTTATAAGATGTCACAGGAATATCTTCTATTTCCTGGGTCCCAGCCCTAGGGTAAGCCATTTCTCCAAATAGCCCTCTTTCCTTTTATTAGAGATTCATGTTAAATAGAAAGAGCTTGGCCACTATTCCCTGCTCACTTCCTCAAACACCACCGCACCTAGACCTAATTCCATAGAGGCTCTGAACTTCATGTTGCTTCTAATTTATCCCCATCACCATCATTTTTTTTGGAAAAGTATACCACTCCCAGGCTTAGACTTCACAATAATATAATAAATTGGTGTACTGTTTTGCCTAATAATAGTAACAAAAACCTTGAAGAAAAAGGAAAAAAGACTGGAAATAGAAAGGTAAAATATTCCTGGGCTAAAGTACAATTCATAAAGAAAAGGAACAGAGATAAATGAAAGAGTTTTAAACACTTCATGAAACATTATGTCTCACAAGACAAATGAAACAGAAACAAGTTAAGCCTGTGGGGTGAACTAACAGATTCATGGCAGGCAAAGTATTCAAATGACAAAGGTGTGAAAACTGATAAGCAGAAAAAATTGTAGACTTTCACATATTGGCAGAAATATTTTCAGAATATCCTTGTCAAACCTGCTTTTTCCCTAAGAGTATGGCTATATTTGTGATACCATATGGTCAATTATTCACGATTTAAAACAAAGAATAAGTTAGGTATCAGCACCATGAATACTGTTCTGTGTTGTTATTTAATGGTTATGGTAAACTTCTTCAAGTGATATGCCAATTGAATGAGCCACTGTAGATATAATCACCATAGATTTGAAAATAGAAAACCAAAAACTTGTTAGAATCATTTCTTTAAAATTATGCTCATGTGGAAAGACTATTTTCTCTATGAACATTGCATCCCTTTATGGAAAATTCAAGCTTTTTTGTGTAATTCTATATTTTTTGAACAAAGAAAGACATTTTATAGGAAGAAAGTGATCTCATCTTTGAAAACATTGAGACAACTTCTGTCTGGGTCTTAACAAGTATTCACTAATTTGCACCTTGCATAAAACCAAAATGAATTTTGATTTGTGTCAATTATCTTGATAAATCATACAAATTTATATTTACTGGTCATTTAACTATAAAAAATAGAAATGTAAAGGAAGTCAAACTTGTTCTTAGCTCAGTCTCACATTGACACAGTTCGTGTTTCTGGTTAAAGAATCCATGAAACCACATTTTAAAATTATTTAAAAGAAAATACACTTTTTTTTTCTTTAGTCTTCCTGTAAATGAAATAGACTTGAATCAAAAAAGGATTTTACTTGAAACTTTCTGCTGCAAGCCAAGAAATAAAACTGACAAGATATCCCCCTGCTAAGAACTAAACAGGAATCTACAGACTTTTTAAGGATGAAGAAAAGGGAACTTTAAAAAAATCTTATCTTTTTTGCTATGTATTTTTCTTAAACTAAATAAGGTCAAGTTAAAGATGAGTCTCTCATTTCCTATTGGAAACTACATGATGAACAAGAGGTGCATAAAACACAGCATGTGTTTCAAATAACATGCTGTAAACTAATCCAAGCTAGAAAGACTAAGACAAAAAAGAATAATCACACTTTCATTGAAACCTTCTTTCTGGAAGACTGACCAAAATCATGAATAGTGTTTTTCTCTCAAAGGAAGAAACCATTTTCAGGCCTTAGTACTAATAATAACTAACTGAAATTACAAAAGAAGTTGTAACATGAAGAAAACAACAATGTTAGAAGAGGAAGAATTGAACCTAATGAGGTAAGAAAGCAATTAAAGAGGAAAGAACAAACTGAGCTTCAGAAAGGATGACTTCTTTCACAGGATGAAGAATGAGCCCACAGTAAGAATGGTGTTATGGTTTGGATCTAGAAAGTTCCCCCAAAAGCTCATGTATTGAAAGCATTATCCCCAATGCAGCATTTTCAGAGATGAGGTTTTTAGGCAATGATTGGATCATGAAAGCTGTAACCTCATCAGTAGATAAATTCCATTTGATGGACTAATCATCTGATGTATGGATAGACTCCTGGGAGGAGGGACCTCGTTGAAAAAAGTATATATTGGAACATTTATTTTCCCCTTAGTACCTTCCTCTGTTTATTTGTCCATCTTGTCTGTCTGTAATTCAGTCTCTCTCTCTCTCTCTCCCTCTCTCTGTCTTTCTTCCTCCTTCTCTCCCTCACTCCTTTTCCACTCCTCTTTTTCTCTCTGCTTCCTGGCTGCCATGAGCTGAGCAGCTTTCCTTTTCCATGCTTTTCTACCATGATGTTCTGCCTTAACTTAGCCCCAGAGCAATGGAAAGTCAACTATATTCTTAGACTTCTAAAACCATGAGATAAAGTAAATGTTTCCTCCTCTATGTTGTTCTTATTGGGTAGTTGTTCACAGTGATGCAAAGGTGACTGAACAAATAGCTTCAGAAATCAAGAGAAATGATAACAAAACATAGTTCCACTTGCAACTAGGTGCCTACTGAGATACAAACTGAGATAATCCTAGAAATAATGGCATGATTAATCCTTAATTTTGTAGCATGGTAACAGGAGCATCTTCTTTGTTATAGCTGTAAATATTGCAGTGTCATTTTTATTTTTAACATATCTCCCCCAAAATATTATTTTAAAAGTAAGGCTTATAAGCAAACGAATAAATAGAGATAGTACATGTCACTTCCTCAGAATTAACATCCACACAGTTCAGATGTTCTAAACCTTCCAATAGGAATAGAAAAAAATAAGACATTATACTCAGGAAGTGTCAGTATGGGCAATGTTTATTCATTTCACAAACACTAAATAAATGTCTTCATTTTCTTTCATTATTTTACCAGTTCCCTCCTTTACACACGGAAAATTTTTGGGAGTTGACTTTTTTCATGTGAATCTAAAGCATCTTTCTGTAAATACTGATTATGAACAACAAATGATATATTATATGTAATATTTATATGTAATACAAAATATGTTCTTATATATAATATATAATTAGCATTATCTAGAGAAATAAAATGTGTATATATGATATATAATATATATTCCACATATATGTATATAAAATTATATAGAGAGACATTTAGCATAAGAAGTAGGGGATTGTATTACTTGATAATGGAGGCTGAGAAATCCTGTGATCTCTCATCTACAAGATGGAGACTCAGGAAAGCTGCTATTGTAGTTGCAGTCCATATCCAAAGGCCCAAGATCCAGGAAAGCTAATGTCATAATTTTCAGTCCAAAGATGAGAGAATACTGATGTCCAAGCTCAATAAGTCAGGCAGAGAGAGTGAATTCTCTCTTCCTCTGTGTTTTGACTCTATTCAGGGCCTCAATAGACTGGATCATCCTCACCAACATATTGGAAGGAAATGTGATTTACTTAGCCTACAGATTCAAATGCAAATATCATTTGGAAGCACTTTCACAATACAACCAAAAATAATTTTTAAACAAATATCTAGGCACCCCACAACCCAGTCTAATAAACCACAAAAATACTCCAGGAAGGTTTTTGTGTTGGTTTAGTTTCTATTACATGTAATTGAGCCATCTAGCTATTGTTGGTATTCAATCTTTCCTGAATATTATCTATTTGCTGTATATGAAAGTGTATTTACATATATCTCTAAATATCTCTTGCTTAAGACACACAGACACAGATAAAGTAGAGCAGTATAATGAAAAAATTACTTAAATAGAAGGAAAAATACCACATCTATACTTCAATTTAACTTCTTCACCTAAGACCTTATACAAGTCATTTAACCTTTTCAAGATTCAGATTCCTTATTTGTAAAATGAGGAAGCTAGATTAGTTGATTTCTCTAAAGTTCTTTCCTATATTAATGTTTCTATTATTTTCTGATTCTATGTGCATATATGACTCTTAATACTTAATTTTTAGTTCATTAGGTGAAATGAAAATTCAGGAGGGATTTAGGTATAAATAGAGAACTATAATTGATAAATTGAAATTGGTGATATTTTTTTAGGTGAAAGTTAGATAAGTTGCAGAGGCACACCAAAACAACATACCCAAAATGGAATCCTGTACCTTCTCCATGCCCAGAATTAACTGTTTCCAGTCTCTTCCCCTATATAATTTTCAGAGTAACTTTGTAAATCGTGAAATGAATCATGTTGCTCTCCTGTTTAAAATAAATGGCTCAACATCAGAATAAATTCCAAAAAAATTAGCCTACAATATGAGACCCTACATGATATAGTTCTTGCATCCACTATTCCAACCACAAGTCTGACAGTTTTCCTATGCTCTTTATTACAGTCATGTTTAATTAGTCTCCGAAACCATTCTTTTTCTCTCTTCTCCCCCACACATATTTATGTAACTTAGAGAAGACTCAATGTTAAATAAGCCTCATTAAAAGAATTCTACTTACCTTACTGTGTCCAATCTGAGTAACCAAGTACTTAATTGTCAGGTAGGTTCTGTTCAGTGTAGGTACCCTGAGTTGAAAATGTCTAGAAAGATATTTCAACTTGGAAGTTTATTTAGGTAACAAAAGTACTTATGGAAAGTGTCAATTGAATGTCCATAATGAAAACCCAAAACAATTTACCCTGAATGAACAAATACCAACATCCATGAAAGATAAGAGTAAGTTTGGATATCAGTATTCAGTTTCTCCTTAGCACGAAAGACCTAATAATACTTAAAATAGTGTGGCTTTTGGGCTATTTTAGTTTAACCAGTATATCCAACATCATTCTTTTCTACCACATAATTGTTTCTTGGAATACCTTCTTGCTGCAAGTTCTAATTACAAATCATTGAAAGTTCTTGCCATTTACTTAATGTCTTTGAATACTTAAAATGTATCTATCAATTTCAACCAAAGCTTTTTCCTTTCTCCATTATGACCTGTAAATTTGCAGGTGGGTGCAACAGCTTATCTGGTTATTTAGCCTGAATACAGTATACTGCCTTCTCATAAGCAGCTGGAACCTCTAATGCATTGACATCCCACATATCAATGGTGACAGGAAGGGAGATATAAACTCCCTTTGGAACTTAAATTGGGCCTAGAGAAATAGGTAAGAATGAATGGGTTTTGGAAGAAAATAAAAGGCATTCCAAAAAGCAGAAGTAGTAAAACAATGTCACAGAAGCAGAGGTGTCTATGAGTTAGGCCGTGAAAAGGCAATTCTAAATGGAATGAGGGGGCATATTCAGAAAAAGAGGCACGACAGCTCCCCCTGCCAAGAACATTCTCTCCTGGATCTTTTATTTCTTATTAGATGACATTTTGTTAGCATTCTTTCTTCATCCACCAAATTTGGGTTAGATGACTTTTAATGTACATTCTTTACATTTTTTACTCCCTTAGAAAATAATTAATTATACCTAATAGCATTTATTCTGACTATTCATTTGTCAATCATCCTAAAACAATAGTTTTCAAACCTTAGTGTGAATCATCTAGAATAGGGGTGAACAAATGACTGTTCAATGGCCAAATCCAGCCCAGTCACCTGTTCTACAAATAAAGTTTTATTAGAGCACAGCCACACTCACCTTTTTATGTATTATTCATGGCTGTTTTCATGCTAAAACAGTAGAGCTGAGTCATTGCAGCACACACCTTATGATCTATAAAACCTAAAATACTTAATCTCTGGTCATTTACAGAAAAAAGTCTTTTAAACAACTGACCAACAAGGCTTATTAAAATTAAGATTGATTTGTCTTAATTATAGAGTTTATGATTTAGAAAGCTAGGAATAGGAGCCAATTGTGTGCATTTCTAACAAGTTCACAGGTAAAGGTGACTCTGATGCTGCTGGTGTGGGACACTTAGAAAAATACTGCCCTGGACCAGAAGAGTTCACCCCTGGACAAACATTTGAATCATCTAAGGAGTTTTTACAAATTATTTCCAGTCTACACCTAGATGAGTATCAGAATCACTAGTGGTAAGAGTTAGATGTAAGTACACTTCATAAAACTTCCCAAGTGATTGCTGTATGTAGTATAAATAGATAACCTTCATACTATAAGTTCTGGGACATGCTGAAATACCTGGCATATTGTAAGAACTAAAATAACTGATCTATGGATAAATTAACTTTTTTTCACAGGCAAGTAAGATTAGGGCTTGAAGTAAAGACTGGATGGGGCAACCCACTATACCATTGAATTGGGTATCTAGGTATTTTATAACTTCAAGAATTTCATTGCCTTCATGATTTTTTCTACTTTTATTGTTGTTAGGAATGCAACCATATTTAAAAAGCCATATTTCGTGTAGACCACAAAGTTATTATGTAGTTCAGTAGATTCAACTAACAAGAGGTGAGAATAGCACAATGGACTCAGTCATTTTGAGGCAGTAAACCGGAATTTGGACAGTTCCCCAAGACACTGAATCCAATCAAAGAGTACATGTTTCATTCTTGATGGGCATAACATTTCTCTCAAAGCAAAAATTAGAAATGTAAAAGTAAAATTATAATATGGATTTTTTTTACATAATGAGTTAAAGAGAATAACAGGGGATAGAAAGAGGAGATCAATGATTGTAAAAAGACACTGCTGTATGAGTGGAAGTTACATAATTTATCTTAAGTGGTTTGTTTCCATTTTTTTCTATTCCAGAAAAAATGGTAATAACCTCTTTTAAATTGTCCTAAGAAGAAAAATGCATTGGCTAAATTTCCCCCAATATAGGAAAGATAGTAGCAAACAGGATATTCCCTTTAAAAATGAAGGGAGAACAGTGACACTATTTCTCTTCTTTTCACATAATCTACTAGCTCTGTGCATCAAATGGCTCTGCCTTTGAAAACCCCATTACTGTATAACTAGTTCAGCAGGACAGAAAACAGAATGAGAAGGCAGAAAGAAAGGGGAGAGTGAGTAGAAACCAAGCCACATGCAGTCATTCTCTGAAGTCTGGGAGAAAAGAGAGAAGAAAGCCCAATGGACTGAGAGGGAAATAATTAAATAAATCTGATAGAAATAAGACTGAAAATGAAAGAGATTATGAACAGAAGGGGAGGAAAATATATCAATAAAGGGAACATACTTGAGAGGGATACCAAACCAAGAGAATGGGAAGAAATGAAAATAGTAGATGAAAGCTGAAAATACAAAGAAATAAAGAAAACTGGATATACGATGGTTGAATTAGAAATAGATTTATATAAATAGCCACTTATGTCTTTTATTTTAACCAGGGTAGTTGCCACAAAGAAAATCAGGCTTCTTCAATGAGGCAATGTCCAGAACACCTAGGAATATTTGCACCAGCCTCCAAATCAGACATTTAGGAGTGAGATGAATTCATGTAGCTAGCCAGAACTAAGCCACAAAACTGATTGCTGTTTATATCTCAAGGTTTCAACACCTAAGTGAAGTGATTCATTATTGAGATAATTCTCAAACTGAAAGTAAATGAAAGCATCCTTTCATGTATTTTGCAACATTTTCATCTTACTTAATGATGGGTCTATTTAATCGCATTATGCTAGACAATGGGGCACATTTAGAGATGCCAGCCTGGAAAATCTTACTTGAAATATTGACTTGATGTTTATAGTGAGTTTGTTTCCTTGGGATTCAAAAACATGCATGTAGGAACTATATATGGTACTTTTATGACAAAATATTAAATTTCCAGTACAGAAAGAGATATATCAGAAGCTGAAATCACACTAGGTATTGGCAAAATTTAGCATTCAGGAACTTATACAAGGACCAGAATTTGGCTTTATATGTAGTTATATGATATTTTATAAGACAGTATATAAAAATATAGGAAGATTAAATGGAAATAAAACTGTGGCAAAATCAGAAACAAGGAAAATATTTGCAGGAAAACTAAAATGAGACAAGGAATTGAAGTCAAGTACATATTGTGAAGCAATGTATCCTTGTGAGAAAGAATAGTTTGCTTCCTCATGAATTAGCAGCCAGCATGAAAGAGAAACATGACCATCTATACAATTTGTATTAACCTTGACATTATTTTAAACTATTCAAAAAAAAGTACCACCCGTTACTGAGAGAAGATCTATGGGTCCTCATAAAAAGGATGCTGTAAAATGTGGTAAACAATAACCTAAATAACATCCTTACATGAAATACAATAACCACTTTCAAAGGGTAGTTTCTTATAATACCCCTTATGCAAAGACTTCAAAGTTAAACTTTCTGATGATCACCTGGAATAGAGCTATGGATCTATTTTATTCTGCTCATTTAAGTATCAGGTGCATGCTAACTATTCTACAAGGACAAGCACCTTAATAGAAGAAGGCAATCCTTACTCAGCCTATGGGTATGCCAAGAGAGTATCACAAGCAAGTAAAAGGGTCTGCTCCATAAAAAAATAATATTGATTTTCTGCTAAGAGACAAGTGGAAGATCAAAGCTACAATAACTTTAATTTGAAAAAAAGTAAACAAATACCCATCTAAACAGTAAAGCCATCATTATCACAGCACTTGTGGCAAAGTTGTTTACCAATTCTTCTTTCCTTGGTATATGGCCCTCTTTCCTGAGTAAACAAAAAATCTTCTTCCCAACCATATTGAAGCTTAGCAGAGACACATGACCAATATTAATGAAATGTGATTAGAAGGTATAAGTATCACTTATAGCCTCAGAAATTGGAAAATCCCTGGACAATTCTCCTGTTAGTAAAATAGTAGGGAAAAAATTAGTTTGAGATCATGGGGTCACAAGATTCCTATATTGCTAAGTCACTACATAGAAGACAGCACCCTTGAGGAATCACCCAGACTGCCCTAGCAGACTTCAAAAGAATAATAAACTATTTTGTGTTAAACTCCAGAGATTCGTTATTGCCACATAAGTTTACCTATTATGATTAATACATCATTCATATAAAATATAACTCCCTGATGCACTAGTTATGAAATTCACTTCCAAATAACTGATTTTTCTATTACATACTTGAATAACAACTACCAAACATTCAAATAAACAAATTTGGTTTTCAAGTATTCTGTGAATTCCTTCTTTCTGGAAGTAAATAAAGACATTGCCCAGTAAAGTCATCTATTGGTCTGGGTTCTGACAGGAAGAAGACTGTATATACAAATGGAAAAACTGAAGACAATTAACAGAGAGATTTTTAAAATTGTCAGGGTTAAAATAAAATAAGGCATAAGAAAAAACAAGTTTTCACTAATACCCTGAACTAGCAAGAATACAGGCACATCACTACCCTAGAGTTAAAGCGGTAAAGATGATAAACTGGTTCCTGGAATCCAGACACAACTGAAAATATATCTTTGGGAAAAGAAATGAAATTACAACCAACTGGTAGTCCGGTCTCTCTTTCCTCTAGCCTGATCTTCTGTAAGTACAACCTCATTGGCTATGTCCAATAATAAACCAAAGAAGAAAGGATACTGTTAGTACAGTCCTAAAAGGCCTACAATCCAAGGCACAGGGAGGTTGGATACACAGGAAAAATGAAATATTTTCAAGATATTCATTCAAAGCTATACCATCTGCATATTGGATTCTTTTACCTTTATGCTCTATGGAAAAGAATAACAAAAGATGATATTAAACCATTTTTTAAATATTTATTTTTTAGTTGTAGTTGGGCACAGTACCTTTATGTTTAATTATTACTTTTTTAAAGAGAGAGTGAGAGAGAGAGGAGAGAGAGAGAGAGAGAATTTTTTAATATTTATTTTTTAGTTCTCGGTGGACACAACATCTTTGTTGGTATGTGGTGCTGAGGATCGAACCCGGTCACACGCATGCCAGGCGAGCGCGCTACCGCTTGAGCCACATCCCCAGCCCTATGTTTAATTATTTTTATGTGGTGCTGAATATCAAACCCAGGGTCTCACATGTGCTAGTCTGACACTCTACCACTGAAACACAACCCCAACCCAATATTAAACCATTTTATACTGCATTATTTTATTCCTACTAGATATATTATTTGAATGATTAAAATACCATTTTTTGTACTGAGAATTGAACCCAGGGTCACTTTACCATTGAGCTACATCCCCAGCCCTTATTTATTTATTTATTTATAAATTTTGAGATAGAGTCTCACTAAGTTGCTCAGGTTGGCCTCAAACTTGCAATCCTCCTGCCTCAGAATCCCAAATCATTGGGACTACAGGCATGCACTACCTCACCTAGTTCAAAATGACATTTTTATCAACTACCAAGAAAGTACTAAGGTAAATTGGGTAAATTCCAATGTTTAGTAGTTCTCATTGGGTTCACACTGTCTGACTCACAGCCTATTCCTATCAGGAAAGTCAAAGACAATTTTATTAATTTAATTAAGATATTCCAAAAGTAATAACTGGAAAAAACAAGGGTGGTAGAGAAACAAGTTAAGAAACTATCATGCTACCTCAGAAAAATGTTGTTAGGTTCTCAGGAAAGAAGAAAAGGAATCCAAAAACAAGAACAGATAAGAGAGACATTAGTGATGTTGAATGTATAGACTTGTAGAAGTTTATTCTGTAGAATGAAGGAATTAAAAAACACAGAAAAGAGTGCTTCTAATTTGTCTGAAAGAATGATTCAACAAGACTATACTAGTTCTGACCTGGCACCCTGTAACCAGTTTGAGTAAACCCAGTGTTTGAGGACCTAGCTTATCCAAAATGGCAAACAGACTAGCTGGAACATCAATGTTGTGTGTTTGGTAGATAGGACAAGCTCTCCTTCACTACACCCAACCTTTCTTTTTTTTATTGGTTGTTCAAAACATTACAAAGCTCATGACATATCATCTTTCATACATTTGATTCAAGTGAGTTATGAACTCCCATTTTACCCCAAATACAAACTGCAGAATCACATCAGTTACACATTCACATTTTTACATAATGCCATATTAGTGACTTTTGTATTCTGCTGCCTTTCCTATCCCCTACTATCCCCCCTCCCCTCCCCTCCCATCTTCACTCTCTACCTAATCTGTTGTTGTTCAGTTCTTTCCCTTGTTTTTTCCCCCTTTCCCCTCACAACCTCTTATATGTGATTTCATATAACGTTGAGGGTTTCCTTCCGTTTCCATGCAATTTCCCTTCTCTCTCCTTTCCCTCCCACCTCTCATCCCTGTTTAATGTTAATCTTTTCCTCATGCTCTTCCTCCCTGCTCAGTTCTTAGTTGCTCTCCTTAAATCAAAGAAGACATTTGGCATTTATGTTGTAAGGATTGGCTAGCTTCACTTAGCATAATCTGCTCTAATGCCATCCATTTCCCTGCAAATTCCATGATTTTGTCATTTTTTAGTGCTGTGTAATACTCCATTGTCTATAAATGCCACAATCTTTTATCCATTCATCTATTGAAGGGCATCTAGGTTGGTTCCACAGTCTAGCTATTGTGAATTGTGCTGCTATGATCATTAATGTAGCAGTGTCCCTGTAGCATGCTCTTTTTAGGTCTTTAGGGAATAAGACCGAGAAGGGCGATAGCTGGGTCAAATGGTGGTTCCATTCCCAGGTTTCCAAGGAATCTCCATACTGCTTTCCATATTGGCCACACCAATTTGCAGTCCCACCAGCAATGAACAAGAGTGCCCTTTTCCCCACAACCTCTCCAGCACTTATTGTTGTTTGACTTCATAATGGCTGCCAATCTTACTGGAGAGAAATGGTATCTTAGGGTGGTTTTGATTTGCATTTCTCTGACTGCTAGAGATGGTGAGCATTTTTTCATGTACTTGCTGATTGATTGTATGTCCTCCTCTGAGAAGTGTCTGTTCAGGTCCTTGTCCCATTTGTTGATTGGGTTATTTGTTATCTTATTGTTTAATTTTTTGAGTTCTTTGTATATTCTGGAAATTAGGGCTCTATCTGAAGTGTGAGGAGTAAAGATTTGTTCCCAGGATGTTGGCTCCCTATTTACCTCTCTTATTGTTTCTCTTGCTGAGAAAAAACTTTTTAGTTTAAGTAAGTCCCAATTGTTTATTCTTGTTATTAACTCTTGTGCTATGGGCGTCCTATTAAGGAATTTGGAGCCCAACCCCACAATATGTAGATCGGAGCCAACTTTTTCTTCTATCAGGCGCAGAGTCTCTGATTTGATATCAAGCTCTTTGATCCATTTTGCGTTAACTTTTGTGCATGGCGAGAGAAAGGGGTTCAGCTTCATTTTGTTGTATATGGATATCCAGTTTTCCCAGCACCATTTGTTGAAGATGCTATCCTTCCTCCATTGCATGCTTTTAGCCCCTTTATCAAATATAAGAAAGTTGTAATTTTGTGGATTGGTCTCTGTGTCCTCTATTCTGTACCATTGGTCCACCTGCCTGTTTTGGTACCAGTACCATGCTGTTTTTGTTACTATTGCTCTGTAATATAGTTTGAAATCTGGTATCGCTATACCGCCTGATTCACACTTCCTGCTTAGAATTGCTTTTGCTATTCTGGGTCTTTTGTTTTTCCATATGAATTTCATGATTGCTTTATCTATTTCTACAAGAAATGCCGTTGGGATTTTGATTGGCATCGCATTAAACCTGTAGAGAACTTTGGGTAATATCGCCATTTTGATGATGTTAGTTCTGCCTATCCATGAACAGGGTACACCTTTCTTGATAGGGACTTTACCCCATCACCACAGATTTGTAAGCTTTCTTCTTCTCCTCACTTAGATTTATTTCATAACTATATCTATGTTCAACAGCAGAAAATAATAATTCAGGGTATAGTCTTTAATACAGTTTTAGTTGCTTTCTGCTGCAATTATTAATCATGTATACATGACATTATCTTTGCAAGGTATTTGGTACCAATTAATAAAATCTCATAACCTTCCTCTGGATAACTTTCCAACAAAACAAAACATTCACAGAGGCCTAGTCACAGGCAAAACTAAGAAATTGGCAGAGATTTTCCTCAATGCACTACTCCTCTTGTTGGCACCAACATCTTGCAGGTTACTTCCATACAGTTCGTGTCTTCATACCACAAAGACACTCCTAGACCTAAAGGGTGACCTAAATATGCTGTCATATTTCTTTTTCCCACCTAATAATCAAGCCCCTTAGTATAGAAGTATTAATTTATTGAAATATACAATGCTAACTTGTTACCAGATACTAGAGTATCTTAAACCTTAACAGATACAGTAAATGTCCAGGTATCTCATTCACTATGAAAGGACAATGTGCATTGTTTTTCTACAAGTCTACATCACTGAAGATTAATCTCAGATATACTTTCTTCAAATATATATCATAATTATGCAGAACTCTGAGCAATATGACAGTTTGGCCAAAACTTCCTAACAGGAAGAAAACTGGAGGACTGTCATACATGTGCCCACCAACCATGGACATTCTGAATTACTCATCCTTTGGACAGGAAAAAAAAGTTAATATTTTCCTGCTGCATACTCCAAACCTGCTCCTTCACCTTTAATTCAAATCTCCTTTAGTAACACTATACATAATCACCTAAATCAGAAACCTGGGATTTGTTCTCAACACCTATTTTTCTCATATTACATATGCAAAAATATCACCAAAGGCCTGTTGATTCTATCTATGAAATTACTTTAAAATCAAAATTGACAGCTATCTTCTATTTTTCTCCCATTCCCTTGGTTCACATTATTATTTTAATGTTAAAATAGTTTTTAGTCTTGGCCTCTTTTAGTTTCTCCTCTGTTGCCAGAGTAGTTTATAAAATATAAATATGTAAATTACTATTAACTATTCATTCTTGTTCAAATTACACTTCCCTTATGAGGTTTGTCATAATTCCCCAGGCAGAGTTAGCCTTTTCCCTCCTCTGTGTCCATCTCTCCTTTGTAAAAGTGAGCATATCACACTGTTATGCATTGAGTTACACATCTATTTCTCCATTAAAGTTAGAATGTAAAGATTATGTCTTTCTTATCTCTTTATATCCAGAATTGTGCCAAAACACGGAAATTGCTACAATTTGGTTGAAATATTTACCACTATATTTGCTACAAAAAGGTTAAGGCTTAGAAGGTCTTAACTGAAATGTAAACATTACTTTTGAAGAGCAATTACCCATTCAACTCTTAAAACATTGGTTAAGGCATCCCAGAAGCCCTGTCAAAGAGCAAGGCTCCTGAAAGGTGGATGGTTGTTTTAGGTGATGAAAAGCGATCTGGAAAGGTCAGGAGTATTGAGATTATACGCACTCAAGAAAATCAGCACACATAGCTTTCATGAAGCTGCACGCCTTCCAAAGGACAGATGCACAGGAAATGGAAAAATATAATATTAGTGCATAAAAATGATCAAAGGGAAATTTGAGCCAAATCTGCCAAGTTTCTATCATGCTCAGGGCTTGCCTGAATACAACTATGTGCTACTTTATTTTACCACAAAAATGATCTGATTATCATGTATTCTTCATTCCTTTAATGCTAAATGGCCCCACATTTTATGTCAATATATCACTCTAGCATTGGATAAAAAGTTTATCATCATCATTATTCATTAATCCATTTATACCATTAAGTTATCCATTCATGAATTCACCTCTAATTAATTTATTTCTAGAATCAAAGACTAAGTGAACTTCTTCTAACAACTAACAGAAGCAGAACTAGATTTGTGAAATAGAAGAATCAGAACTTTTTGTTTGCATGTTACCTTAAATCTATCCACTAATCTGTACTCAAATTGCTCCAAGAAGCTATGGTTTGACTGATAAAACACCAAGGGCACAGTGTTGAATGGTCAGATTTACACATTGGCATAGACAATTTATCACTTCATGAGGAAAATTAAAATATATGTATACATACATACACACATAGTTCACTCATATATATACACACAGACATATATACATACATACATAGTTCACTTTGTTCATTTATATCTTAAGTGTAGAGTGAGAAGGAATGAGGAGAAACACAAGCATTACATTTGGCTGCTTATATATTATACATACAGTATTCTGTTATGGACTTACCTTGTAAATGTATATGCATTAGTTTGGGAGCCACAAATCTATTAGGCATGGAACTTCAATGTGGTAATTCTATATTACATTTTTTCAATAAATAAAAAATTTGAGAATTTTAATATCTTGAGGATATATGTGAATATGCACAGAATCATCAGGACAGTAGCAAATGTTGATCGTTAGCATCCACCCCCAAAATAAAAACTGCATAAAGAAGGTACTGAAGTGGCTAATAGTTACTATTGGCTTCTGTGTTCCTTTTAAACTATAGAAGACAAATCTTCTTGGGTGGTGTTGATTCCTCATTGACATAGTTTTGGTTATGACTCCAGCAAAACAGGTGCATGGACTAATTTCTGATTTCCCTGCATAGCACCATAAGAATCCTCTTGAAGATGTAGTAACCTAAAAGACACAAGGAGGAAATACCCTAAATTTATGGTGAATGATGCCTAAACCCAAACCCCATATATATACAAAGATTAGCATAAAGACAAATCCACATATTCTCTCTCATATCTGGAAGCTAAAAATGTCAATCCAAAAGAAAGATTGGATAAAGCTTACACAAAACATCTAGATGGAACAAATTCTAGTGTTCTGCAGCACAGTGGGGTGACTAGAAGACAGGAACTTGAATGCTCCAAACAAAGAAATGATAAGATAGAACTCTTAATTTCTATTTCTCTGATTTGATCAGCTCATATTATATTATGTATATTTAAATGTAATACTGTAACCTCTAAATATGTATGATGATGTGTTAAAACAAAAACAGCCAAGAGTGACACAGCTTTTTCTGCAATTGTCACAATTAGCAAAGCCGATGATGTAGGAAGAAGATGAAGGAAATAGAGAAGAAATTGGAAAGGCATTACCTAACATGCATGCTGCCCTGGGTACAAACCTCACTGGATGCGGGCACGCGTGTGCACACACACACACACACACACACACACACAAATTTTGTACAGAAATCAGAAAAGGCAGTGGTGGGACAGGCAAATGAATTTTGTTCAGAAGAAATGGTCCCACATTTTCAGTACTTACTTTTTACACATGTAAAATTTCAAACAAAAATACAAAATAACCCCATAAAATATCATGCATCTGGCCTTCAAATATCCTGTTTAACTAGTAGTGCAGAAAATCATTCCATTGCATTAGGTTTGTTTCCAACTTAAGGTATGAATAAATAACACTGTATTCCTTTAATGTTAATGTCAATTATATGCCAAGAAAAACAATATATTGAGTCTTTCAGTGCTAATATGCTAGAATTTTTCACAGTTCGGATATCTAATTAAATTTGTTTCTGATAGTGATGTAAGGTTTAAGTACTTAGGATTGAAAAGACAGCTCTAATGTTTATATATTTACATTATTAAAAAGCAATATGTTATACAGACAGTATTCTGTTATGGACTTAACTTGTAAATGCACATTCCAAATATGAAATCATTACCTCCTATCTTCTCTGCAAGATTTTTAAAAGTATGATTGATTGACATTTTTAAATGAACGTGAAGGTTATATTAACTGGAATGACAGAACCAAACTGAAGAAAAATACTTTATATTTATTAAATTAAATGTGACCTACAAAGCATATTGGACAAGGCTGTATTGAGTACTTATTTATTGATCCCTATATTCAGGCACTGTGCACAGAAAGAAGGAAGTGAGAATTAGGCAATTTTTTTTTCTTCAAGGAGCTTATACTGCAATACAGAAAATACATTTAAATATCTATCTCACAGTGCTATGATGAAAGTATGTAAATGGTAAGTGACATCATAAAAAGAGTAAAATTAACTTTGCCCAAGTGATACAGAAGGCTTCATTTAAAGAAAACACCTTTGCTGGATTTTGAATAGGGTGTATTTTACTAAGAAAGGAAAGAGATCAGAAGTTCCTAACTTAAGGAATGCTATAGTTCCTTAGTTAATTCTCATACCTAAAGAGAACAAAAATCAAATCCTTAGTGTAACAGGTAGGATGGAAGATGTTTGTGTTGCTTGAAAGAATTGTACATAACAAGAATGTCATTGCCTCTCATTATGGAGGTACTTATTATTCGTTTTCCAGGTTATCCATGACCTCTACTTCCCCTCCTCCTGATCGCCTCACTGATAGGCATGTCTTTGTTCATTTACATCTTCAGTGTAGAGTGAGAAGGAATGGAGAGAAACACAAGCATTATATTTGGCTGCTTATTAGCAACTCTAACTTTATTTCAAGTAGATTTAAGAGGAAGAAGATTGAAGATAAGAGCTATAAACAAATCTTTATAATTATCAGTGGATTTCAATTATACAGGTTAGACCTATTCCTACAAATAACTGACAGTTTGATATCATAAGTTACTTGTAAAGAACCAGAACAAGTAGAGTAAAAATAAACTTTAAAATCATACCATTTAGCAAGCAAAATAAAAGCTCATTTAAAGATCAATTTTATATCTTTGTGTAAAAGCAATGTTGTAGCACTGTTTCCTACACAACATTCTCCAGAGTGTGGCTCTGCTTAACTTTAAATTATCTAGGCAGTAAATGCCTTCACTGCTTCTTTTGGCATACTGTCCAATGGGCTAATAGTGCTCTGATGGAAATTTTTTTTAATTTTTTTATTGGTTGTTCAAAACATTACAAAGCTCATGACTTATCATCTTTCATACCTTTGATTCAAATGGGTTATGAACTCCCATTTTTACCCCAAATACAAGTTGCAGAATCACATCGGTTACACAGAGAACCAAGCACGATGGAAGCAATGGGAGTTTCTTTGCTCCCCAGGAAACTAAACACTTTTCCTCTGAAAAGCCAAAATTAACATACTAAGAAAGAATACAATGACTATATGCCATTTGACCATGCAATATTTTCAAGAAATACAGACGCGTCTGACACTTTAGGGGAAACAAAAAAGAAACTATGCAAGGAACCTGGATTTGAGGTATTAAACCAACATAGAATGTATCTGGATATGCAACCAGACATATATGAATATATTATTGGGGGGATTTTGTTAATCAACATCATATGCTAAAACGTTCTTATATCTTCCTTTATCCTTTGTCTTCATCCATTATATGGATATTGGTACAATCACTCAAGGGTAGTTTGAGTAGAAGGAGGACACTCAAGTGCTCTTAAAAATTATGTATTAAAACCAAAAATGATTGGGATACTCTGGTGAGTATAAGATCAATGCAACCATTCTCTATCCTTTAAAATATCAATAATAGAGGTTCCAACATGGCGGCCGGCGAGCAGGCAGCATTTTCTATACCTCCACAGTAACGGGATCAAAGAGACACATAAATACACTTGCATGGGACCTGCTGAGGAACTTCTAACAATATTCCACTGAAAGGAGACCTGCCGATAACTAGTAAGTCTGTGTGAGGGGTCAGTTTGTCCCAGGCGAGTGAATCTCGGCAACGCGGATCAGGGACACAATCCTGCCGGCCGCCGCTGAACTGCAGCGAACATATGAACGTACTGGGCCCCGCAGGCCTGAGTCTGTGAACTGCCTCTAGTGAGCGGTTTGGCGCTAGGAACAACACTCCCACGACGCCACCCCACCCCCAGCCGGTTCGGGGCAACGCGGATCAGGGACACAATCCCGCCGGCCGCGGAGGCAGCCAGACTGGGCCCCGCAGGCCTGAGTCTGTGAATTGCCTCTGGCGGTTTGGCGCTAGGACATTGGCAGCGCTTAGTGCTGAGTTCCAGCTTTGAGACAGAGGAGAGAAGCGGTCCAGTTTGGTTCCAGACACCGGTGGGACCACAGAGGAGGACAGCAGCCGCCATTTCGGAGAGATGATGTAATCATCCCCATGTTCTACTGATCTCAGCTCATTCAGCTACGGAACAGGTGATTTCAGGCTGGTATTTGCCTGCGTCTAGCAGACAGATTTCTTGCTCAGGCTCGGGACTGGGGATCTTGTGGAGAATACTCCTAGAGGCTCGTGCCTGGCAAGCCGTGCGCCGGGCACTGAGCAGCTGGATTCTGGTTCCCGGGGCTAACCTGGCCCAGGTCTGAGGAAACTGCAGAGACTGCCGGTGGAGGCCAGCTCCAAGTGGAGCGTGCACTGAGCTTGGGGCGACTGGGTTCTGACTCCCGGAACAGTTTTGACCTGGGGCTGGGGAACCCGTGGGGGTCGCTGGCTGGAGCCAGCTCCCAGCGGAGAGTGTATCGGGATCTGAGAGGCGGGGTTCTGGCTACCTAAGCTGCTTTGGCCCAAGGCTAGGGAACCAGCGGTGACTGCTTCTCAGTCAGGGTCCTGCTGGGTGCTGTGGGGGCAGAGTGGAGCTTCCACCTGCGCCCAGAGCAGGCCAAGTGACCCGCCGGTGTGGTATCATGACACCCCAAATGCAGCTGGGACTGAAGAGAGTAGCCGCCCACGCCTAGAATAGGACCAGCGACCCCGCGGCACGGTAGCCAAGTAACCTCATTTGGAGTAGGGGCTGTGCAGAGCTGCCATCTGAGCAAGCAGGGCAGGCAGACCTGTGGCCCACTGTCAAGACAGGCCAGGTAGCTTGCCAGCGTGGTGGACACGTAACACTGAGGCAGTCGCATCACACTGGTTGGAGTGGGGGCGGAGCAGGGTCGCTGCCCGGGTCCGGAGGGGGCCCAGCGACCCGTTGGAGAGGTAGTCAGGTACCCCCATTGGGAGTGGGGGCTGTGCAGAACTGCAACCCACCGGCCTAGAGGCCTGCCAGCTTGGTAGACACGTCACACCAATTGGAGTGGGGACCCAGCAGAGCCGCCACCCACATCCAGATCAGGACCAACGACCCCAGGGCGTGGTAGTTACATTACCACAATTGGAGTGGGGGCAGAGCAGAGCCGCCACCCGTGCCCGCAGGGGGGGCAGACCTGCGACCGATCAGCGTAGTAGACAGACCACCCTAATTAGAGGAGGAGCACAGCCACTACCCGCCCTGCAAGGGAGACTTCCCAACTATACAAGAGCAATACAAATAAATAGGGGGTAAATTTCAAAAACACAACAGTTGCACCAAGCAGAAAGAAACGCGAGCAGTATGAAAAGACAAGGAAAGAAACGACCACAAGCAATGCAGGTCAACTCAACTTTAGAAGAGGTCATAGCTGCAACAGATGGAATGTCAGATAAAGAGTTCAGGATATATATGCTTCAGATGATCTGGAGTCTCAAGGAAGACATGAGACAGCAAAATCAGACAATGAAAGATCACATTGACAAACAAATCCAGGAAGTAAAAGATCAATTTCACAGGGAGATAGAGGTAATAAAAAACAAACAAATAGAAATCCTAGAAATGCAGGAAACAATAAACCAACTTAAAAACTCAATTGAGAATACTACCAGCAGAGTAGATCACTTAGAAGAGAGAACATCAGACAATGAAGACAAAGTATTTCAACTGGAAAAGAACACAGACAGCTCAGCAAGTCTGCTAAGAAACCATGAGCAGAACATCCAAGAATTATGGGACAATATTAAAAGACCAAATTTAAGAGTCATTGGGATACAGGAAGGCACAGAGCTCCACACCAAAGGAATAAACAGTCTATTCAGTGAAATAATAAGAGAAAACTTCCCAGACTTGAAGAATGAGACAGAATCCCAAATCCTAGAAGCCTACAGGACGTCAAATGTGCAAAATCATAAGAGATCCACACCTAGACACATTATACTGAAGATGTCCAACATACAGAATAAGGAGAGAATTTTAAAAGCTGCAAGAGAAAGAAAGCAGATTACATTTAGGGGTAAACCAATCAGGATAACAGCTGATCTCTCAACACAGACTCTGAAAGCTAGAAGATCCTGGAATAACATATTTCAAACACTGAAAGAAAATGGGTTCCAACCAAGAATCATGTATCCGGCGAAATTAAGCTTCAGGATAGAAGATGAAATTAAAACCTTCCACGGTAAACAAAAGTTAAAAGAATTGAAAAAATTGACAAAACTAAAAGCTGGTTCTTTGAAAAAATAAATAAAATTGACAGACCCTTAGCCATGCTAACGAAGAGAAGAAGAGAGAGAACCCAAATTACTAGCATACGGGATGAAAAAGGCAATATCACAACAGACACTTCAGAAATACAGAAGATAATCAGAAATTACTTTGAATCCTTATACTCCAATAAAATAGAAGATAGTGAAGGCATAGATAAATTCCTTGAGTCCTATGATCTGCCCAGATTGAGCCAGGAGGATATAGACAACCTAAACAGACCAATAACAATAGAGGAAATAGAAGAAACCATCAAAAGACTACCAACTAAGAAAAGCCCAGGACCGGATGGGTACACAGCAGAGTTTTACAAAACCTTTAAAGAGGAACTAACACCAATACTTTTCAAGCTATTTCAGGAAATAGAAAAAGAGGGAGAACTTCCAAATTCATTCTACGAGGCCAACATCACCCTGATTCCGAAACCAGACAAAGACACATCAAAGAAGGAAAACTACAGACCAATATCTCTAATGAACCTTGACGCAAAAATCCTCAATAAAATTCTGGCGAATCGGATTCAAATACATATCAAAAAAAATTATACATCATGATCAAGTAGGATTCATCCCTGGGATGCAAGGCTGGTTTAATATACGGAAATCAATAAATGTTATTCACCACATCAATAGACTTAAAAATAAGAACCATATGATCATCTCAATAGATGCAGAAAAAGCATTCGACAAAGTACAGCATCCCTTTATGTTCAAAACGCTAGAAAAATTAGGGATAAAAGGATCATACCTCAACATTGTAAAAGCAATCTATGATAAGCCACAGGCCAGCATCATTCTGAATGGAGAAAAATTGAAGGCATTCCCTCTAAGATCTGGTACAAGACAGGGATGCCCTCTCTCACCACTTCTGTTCAACATAGTCCTCGAAACACTGGCCAGAGCAATTAGACAGTCAAAAGAAATTAAAGGAATAAAAATAGGAAAAGAAGAACTTAAATTATCACTATTTGCAGATGATATGATTCTATACCTAGCAGACCCAAAAGGGTCTACAAAGAAGCTATTAGAGCTAATAAATGAATTCAGCAAAGTGGCAGGATATAAGATCAACACGCATAAATCAAAGGCATTCCTGTATATCAGCGACAAATCCTCTGAAACGGAAATGAGGACAACTACTCCATTCACAATATCCCCCCAAAAAATAAAATACTTGGGAATCAACCTAACAAAAGATGTGAAAGATTTATACAATGAAAATTACAGAACCCTAAAGAAAGACATAGAAGAAGACCTTAGAAGATGGAAAAACATACCCTGCTCATGGATAGGCAGAACTAACATCATCAAAATGGCGATATTACCAAAAGTTCTCTATAAGTTCAATGCAATGCCAATCAAAATCCCAACAGCATATCTTGTAGAAATAGATAAAAGAATCATGAAATTCATATGGAATAATAAAAGACCCAGAATAGCAAAAACAATACTAAGCAGGAAATGTGAATCAGGCGGTATAGCGATACCAGACTTCAAACTATACTACAGAGCAATAGTAACAAAAACAGCATGGTACTGGTACCAAAACAGGTGGGTGGACCAATGGTACAGAATAGAGGACACAGTAACCAATCCACAAAACTACAACTATCTTATTTTTGATAAAGGGGCTAAAAGCATGCAATGGAGGAAGGATAGCATCTTCAACAAATGGTGCTGGGAAAACTGGAAATCCATTTGCACCAAAATGAATCTGAATCCCTATCTCTCGCCGTGCACAAAAGTTAACTCAAAATGGATCAAGGAGCTTGATATTAAATCAGAGACACGGCATCTGATAGAAGAAAAAGTTGGTTATGATCTACACGCTGTGGGATCGGGCTCCAAATTCCTCAATAGGACACCCATAGCACTAGAGTTAACAAATAGAATCAAAAAATGGGACTTACTCAAACTAAAAAGTTTTTTCTCAGCAAAAGAAACAATAAGAGAGATAAATAGGGAGCCTACATCCTGGGAACAAATCTTTACTCCACACACTTCAGATAGAGCCCTAATAACCAGAATATACAAAGAACTTAAAAAAATTAGACAATAAGATAACAAATAACCCAATCAATAAATGGGCCAAGGACCTGAACAGACACTTCTCAGAGGAGGACATACAATCAATCAACAAGTACATGAAAAAATGCTCACCATCGCTAGCAGTCAGAGAAATGCAAATCAAAACTACCCTAAGATACCACCTCACTCCAGTAAGACTGGCAGCCATTAGGAAGTCAAACAACAATAAGTGCTGGAGAGGATGCGGGGAAAAGGGCACTCTTGTTCATTGCTGGTGGGACTGCAAATTGGTGCAGCCAATTTGGAAAGCAGTATGGAGATTTCTCGGAAAGCTGGGAATGGAACCACCATTTGACCCAGCTATTCCCCTTATCGGTCTATTCCCTAAAGCCCTAACAAGAGCATGCTACAGGGACACTGCTACATCGATGTTCATAGCAGCTCAATTCACGATAGCAAGACTGTGGAACCAGCCTAGATGCCCTTCAATAGATGAATGGATAAAAAAAAATGTGGCATTTATACACTATGGAGTATTACTCTGCATTAAAAAATGACAAAATTATAGAATTTGGAGGGAAATGGATGGCATTAGAGCAGATTATGCTAAGTGAAGCTAGTCAATCTTTAAAAAACAAATACCAAATGACTCCTTTGATATAAGGGGTGTAAACAAGGACAGGGTAGGGACGAAGAGCTTGAGAAGAATATTTACAGTAAACAGGGATGAGAGGTGGGAGGGAAAGGGAGTGAGAAGGGAAATTGCATGGAAATGGAAGGCGATCCTCAGGGTTATACAAAATGTCATATAAGAGGTAAGGAGGGGTAAGTCAAGAGAATACAAATGGAAGACATGATTTACAGTAGAAGGGGTAGAGAGAGAAAAGGGGAGGGAAGGGGAGGGGAGGGGAGGGGGGATAGTAGACAATAGGACAGACAGCAGAATACATCAGACACTAGAAAGGCAATATGTCAATCAATGGAAGGGTAACTGATGTGATACAGCAATTTGTATACGGGGTAAAAGCGGGAGTTCATAATCCACTTGAATCAAACCGTGTAATATGATGTATTAAGAACTATGTAATGTTATGAACGACCAATAAAAAAAAAAAAGAAAAGAAAAAATAAATAAATAAATAAATAAATAAATAAATAAATATGCCCCAAACAACGGTGCTGCTATGTTCATCAAGCAAACTCTTCTCAAGTTCAAGAGTCTAATAGACCACCATACAATAATCATGGGAGACTTCAATACACCTCTCTCACCACTGGACAGATCTTCCAAACAAAAGTTAAATAAGGAAACTCTAGAACTCAATAACACAATTAACAACTTAGATTTAATTGACATATATAGACTATACCACCCAACATCAAGTAGTTACACTTTTTTCTCAGCAGCACATGGAACCTTCTCAAAAATAGACCATATATTATGTCACAGGGCAACTCTTAGACAATATAAAGGGGTAGAGATAATACCATGCATCTTATCTGATCATAATGGAATGAAACTGAAAATCAATGATAAAAGAAGGAAGGAAAAATCAAGCATCACCTGGAGAATGAACAATAGGTTGCTGAATGATCAATGGGTTTTAGAAGACATCAAGGAGGAAATTAAAAACTTCCTAGAGTTAAATGAAAACACAGACACAACATATCAGAATCTATGGGACACATTGAAAGCAGTTCTAAGAGGAAAATTCATTGCTTGGAGTTCATTCCTCAAAAAAAGAAAAAAACAACAAATAAATGATCTCACACTTCATCTCAAAATCCTAGAAAAAGAAGAGCAAAACAACAGCAAAAGAAGTAGAAGGCAAGAAATAATTAAAATCAGAGCTGAAATTAATGAAATTGAAACAAAAGAAACAATTGAAAAAATCGACAAAACTAAAAGTTGGTTCTTTGAAAAAATAAATAAAATTGACAGACCCTTAGCCATGCTAACGAAGAGAAGAAGAGAGAGAACCCAAATTACTAGCATACGGGATGAAAAAGGCAATATCACAACAGACACTTCAGAAATACAGAAGATAATCAGAAATTACTTTGAATCCTTATACTCCAATAAAATAGAAGATAGTGAAGGCATAGATAAATTCCTTAAGTCTTATGATCTGCCCAGATTGAGTCAGGAGGATATAGACAACCTAAACAGACCAATAACAATAGAGGAAATAGAAGAAACCATCAAAAGATTACCAACTAAGAAAAGCCCAGGACCGGATGGGTATACAGCAGAGTTTTACAAAACCTTTAAAGAGGAACTAACACCAATACTTTTCAAGCTATTTCAGGAAATAGAAAAAGAGGGAGAACTTCCAAATTCATTCTACGAGGCCAACATCACCCTGATTCCGAAACCAGACAAAGACACATCAAAGAAAGAAAACTACAGACCAATATCTCTAATGAACCCTGACGCAAAAATCCTCAATAAAATTCTGGCGAATCGGATTCAAATACATATCAAAAAAATTATACACCATGATCAAGTAGGATTCATCCCTGGGATGCAAGGCTGGTTTAATATACGGAAATCGATAAATGTTATTCACCACATCAATAGACTTAAAAATAAGAACCATATGATCATCTCAATAGATGCAGAAAAAGCATTCGACAAAGTACAACATCCCTTTATGTTCAAAACTCTAGAAAAATTAGGAATAACTGGATCATACCTCAACATTGTAAAAGCAATCTATGATAAGCCACAGGCCAGCATCATTCTGAATGGAGAAAAATTGAAGGCATTCCCTCTAAGATCTGGTACAAGACAGGGATGCCCTCTCTCACCACTTCTGTTCAACATAGTCCTCGAAACACTGGCCAGAGCAATTAGACAGACAAAAGAAATTAAAGGCATAAAAATAGGAAAAGAAGAACTTAAATTATCACTATTTGCAGATGATATGATTCTATACCTAGCAACCCAAAAGGGTCTACAAAGAAGCTATTAGAGCTAATAAATGAATTCAGCAAAGTGGCAGGATATAAGATCAACACGCATAAATCAAAGGCATTCCTGTATATCAGCGACAAATCCTCTGAAATGGAAATGAGGACAACTACTCCATTCACAATATCCCCCCAAAAAATAAAATACTTGGGAATCAACCTAACAAAAGATGTGAAAGATTTATACAATGAAAATTACAGAACCCTAAAGAAAGATATAGAAGAAGACCTTAGAAGATGGAAAAATATACCCTGCTCATGGATAGGCAGAACTAATATCATCAAAATGGCAATATTACCAAAAGTTCTCTATAAGTTCAATGCAATGCCAATCAAAATCCCAACAGCATATCTTGTAGAAATAGATAAAAGAATCATGAAATTCATATGGAATAATAAAAGACCCAGAATAGCAAAAACAATGCTAAGCAGGAAGTGTGAATCAGGCGGTATAGCGATACCAGACTTCAAACTATACTACAGAACAATAGTAACAAAAACAGCATGGTACTGGTACCAAAACAGGTGGGTGGACCAATGGTACACAATACAGGACACAGTAACCAATCCACAAAACTACAACTATCTTATATTTGATGAAGGGGCTAAAAGCATGCAATGGAGGAAGGATAGCATCTTCAACAAATGGTGCTGGGAAAACTGGAAATCCATTTGCATCAAAATGAATCTGAATCCCTCTCTCTCGCCATGCACAAAAGTTAACTCAAAATGGATCAAGGAGCTTGATATTAAATCAGAGACATGGCATCTGATAGAAGAAAAAGTTGGTTATGATCTACATACTGTGGGGTCGGGCTCCAAATTCATCAATAGGACACCCATAGCGCAAGAGTTAACAACTAGAATCAACAAATGGGACTAACTCAAACTAAAAAGTTTTTTCTCAGCAAAAGAAACAATAAGAGAGATAAACAGGGAGCCTACATCCTGGGAACAAATCTTTACTCCACACACTTCAGATAGAGCCCTAATAACCAGAATATACAAAGAACTCAAAAAATTAGACAATAAGATAACAAATAACCCAATCAATAAATGGGCCAAGGACCTGAACAGACACTTCTCAGAGGAGGACATACAATCAATCAACAAGTACATGAAAAAATGCTCACCATCGCTAGCAGTCAGAGAAATGCAAATCAAAACCACCCTAAGATACCATCTCACTCCAGTAAGAATGGCAGCCATTAGGAAGTCAAACAACAATAAGTGCTGGAGAGGATGCGGGGAAAAGGGCACTCTTGTTCATTGCTGGTGGGACTGCAAATTGGTGCAGCCAATTTGGAAAGCAGTATGGAGATTCCTTCGAAAGCTGGGAATGGAACCACCATTTGACCCAGCTATTCCCCTTATCGGTCTATTCCCTAAAGACCTAATAAGAGCATGCTACAGGGACACTGCTACATCGATGTTCATAGCAGCACAATTCACGATAGCAAGATTGTGGAATCAGCCTAGATGCCCTTCAATAGATGAATGGATAAAAAAAATGTGGCATTTATACACTATGGAGTATTACTCTGCATTAAAAAATGACAAAATCATAGAATTTGGAGGGAAATGGATGGCATTAGAGCAGATTATGCTAAGTGAAGCTAGTCAATCTTTTAAAAACACATACCAAATGACTCCTTTGATATAAGGGGAGTAAACAAGGACAGGGTAGGGACGAAGAGCTTGAGAAGAAGATTTACATTAAACAGGGATGAGAGGTGGGAGGGAAAGGAAGTGAGAAGGGAAATCGCATGGAAATGGAAGGCGATCCTCAGGGTTATACAAATGACATATAAGAGGAAAGGAGGGGTAAGACAAGATAATACAAATGGAAGAAATGATTTACATTAGAAGGGGTAGAGAGAGAAAAGGGGAGGGGATGGGAGGGGAGGGGCGATAGTAGAGAATAGGACAGACAGCAGAATACATCAGACACTAGAAAGGCAATATGTCAATCAATGGAAGCGTAACTGATGTGATACAGCAATCTGTGTACGGGGTAAAATTGGGAGTTCATAACCCACTTGAATCAAACTGTGAAATATGATGTATTAAGAACTATGTAATGTTATGAACGACCAATAAAAAATAAATAAATAAATAAATAAATAAACAAAATAAAATAATATTTATGCTATATGGTTGCTGAGGATGACCAAAATATCACTTACAAAACGTCAAAGAAATTAAAAAATAACTCAAGCTATAAAAAGGAAAATTATTCATCAGTTCTTATAACTCTCAAGTATAACAATGATCTGCTCAGGTGACCATTGATCCAGGTTTTTAAGCACTGTTAGTAGACCTTGGACATACTCTCTACGTATTTTATTGCATTTCCCTTGAATTCGTTGTATTCTCAGCTTTTCTTCTACTTGATTATCCTATCTTTTCCTATTGATTCCACAAGAAGTTAAGCAAAAATGATAGACCTTGGTTTTATTTATATCTACCAAAAGTCACAAATATTAAAATAAATTTAACAGTCAAAAATAAAAAATAAAAATAAATAAAATAAAATATCAATAATATGAATAATAAAAAACTGACATTTTACAGTTTACAAAGCATCTACTTAAACATTAATTCATTTACCCTTTACCTTGTACCTTGAGTACTGTCAACTCTATTTTACAGATGAGAATAGTTAAACTTGGGAAAATTTATTAACTAGACACAAAACTGATTAACAGAAATTTTTGAGTTTGGACTTAGGTTCTCAGATGTCAAATCCGGTTCTCATTGTTCAGTTGATTGATTATAAAACTTTGTTTGGTAAAAATAAGTCTTTGGCATGAACTTACTGTATATACAAAGATATGAAAAATTGTACTCTATATTGTAATAAGAATTGTAATGCATTCCGCTGCCGTGTATTTAAAAAATAAAAAGAAATAAAACTAAAAAAAAAAAAAAAAAAGACAGACTGGGAACTATACTAATTTCAGTTCTCCCTACTCCAAAGTTGGAGAATTGCAAGAAGAACCTATAATTTATAAAAATAAACATGTGACATTTTTTAAAAAAGGAATATTATTCAGCATTAAAAGAAAATAAAATCTTGGCATTTGCTGGTAAATGGATGGAGCTGGAGAATATATTGCTAATGAAATTAGCCATTCCCAAAAAAACAAATGTTGAATGATTCCTCTGATTTAAGTATGCTGATTTAAAATATGCTGCGGGAGTGGGGGTGATGGAAGGATAAATGAACTCTAGATAGAGCAAAGGGGAAATGGGGAGGGAAGGGAAGGGAGGGGGCATAAGGATAGGAAAGATGGTGAATTATGATGGTCATCATTACCCTAAGTACATGTATGAAGACACAAAGGATGTGACTCTACTTTGTGTACAATCAGAAATATGAAAAATTGTGCTCTATATGTGTAATATGAATTGTAATGCATTCTGTTGTCATATATAACAAATTTTTAAAAGGACAAGTAAAATTAGATTTCAGTAAAAAATAAATAAATAAAGTAGTTATGAAGCGCTAAGCTGGATAGGATGACTGAGGGTTCTATATTCATGGAAGCTATCCAAAATACTCAAGAAATGAAATCTTCTATTTATTGAAACCCATTTTTGCTTCAATATATTGTGCTGATTAGCATGATAATGTGTAGTCATCCATTTTTTGTCATGATAAATAAAGCATATGGGGAAAACAATTGAATCTTAGTGGGTTTGTAGTAAACTAAAAAAATACTTGTTGATTGACAACCTGTGGAACTTCCAAGGCAACATTCTGGCTATAAATTATGATTATTCAAGGTGTAAGAAAAAAATTTACAGGTTATAAACCAAATTTATACTAAGTTCAATATACACCAAGAAAGTTAACTATGTTATTTTGTTATTTTCTTCTTTCTCCCTAGAGTCAAGTCCAAGAAATCATATTTAATTAGGGATGTCGATAAATTGAATCTTTACTGATATATATATATATATATATATATATATATATATATATATATATATATATATATCTTTCATTGTAAGGTGATCTCCCTTTCAGCACATCTAGATACAAATCCAAGAGTCAAAAGACTAAACTGAATAAAAATGAATTAAGAACCATAGGTCAAGTGAAAAATCACTCCCTTTTCTTAGAATCCTCTGCAAAGATCCTGGAATAAGCAGGTAAAGTTTTATTTATTCTGGAGAAAGAAATCACAGGAGTATATACCTTCTTGAAACATCTATATGAGCATTAAATTTGCATTATGGAAATGAAAATGGGGTAGAAGAGATATTTTTGAAAGGATAACACTAGAACCATCCTTTTGTGCTGAACCACAAATCAAATAGCTGTTCTATGAAGTGGAATCAATGTTCTTAGATAACTCATGATGACTCTACATTATACACATTGTACTACATTCACATGACAAATGTAATAAACAATAATGAAATGTACATTTAGAAGGATGTTTATTCAAGTGTGTTTTTTCGTTTAGTGGAGGAGATTTAGAATATGGGAACTTTAACAATGTTGATTAACAACTTTCTAAGGTCTTTTTCACACTGTCCCCTCTCAAAGGGTATGAAAAACAAATCTTCAAAGCCTTCCCTGCTGGGATTTTGCTTGGAACCAAAGACATCCTCAAACAATTATTTTCTCATTAACACAAGGGACAAGCAGGACTGCCACCACCTTTTCTTTGCCTGTGGCCCCTAATAACCCTAAATAATATTTCAGAAGCAATCTCCCTCATTATTTATTATTCTCCAGTGAAATATTTTTCTCTAACAGAGATCAAATATGTCTTGCATTAATTCATATTATAGCTAAATTTTGACATGCTCTGATCTATGTGTTTTCTATATGATAGTGATCTTAATGCAATATAATAAAGCTTAGAATTAATCTATGCAATGCAATATGCAAAAACTAACAAAATTTTCCCAATTAGCATAAGAATTAACCTTCATTTTTATCTAGTATGCTAAAACAACTGAAGAATAATTACTCTGAATACTAAACCAAATGATGCCCATTTAGTTTCCCAATTTCTTCATGTAATATAAATTGAAGAACTTTTGGAAAGTCTTATGTTATAGATAGACTCAATGATTCATTCTTACTTCCTTTTAAATGTCTTCATAAAAACAATTTGTATTTCAGAAGATGTGTTTAACCCAAGCAATCTTCAAGGAACTATATTTACTTTAAATTGTTTACCTTTCACCGAAAAATAGAAAACATTCCAAACTGATTTTCAAATTTTTCAGTGAGCGCATTAAAACTGAGTGGCTGAATCTCACACTATTTGATTTTGTATTTCATTATACATGTATGAAGGAATTTAATTTAGTTATGATAACAGTCACATCCAAAGAAATATTATTGTCCCTATGATGTTGGCATAAAATTGTCATTAATAAATTTTGGTGGGGCTGGGGATGTGGCTCAAGTGGTAGCGCGCTCGCCTGGCATGCGTGCGGCCCGGGTTCGATCCTCAGCACCACATACCAACAAAGATGTTGTGTCCGCCGAGAACTAGAAAATAAATGTTGGAAAATTCTCTCTCTCTCTCTCTCTCTCTCTCTCTCTCTCTCTCTCCTCTCCTCTCCTCTCCTCTCCTCTCCTCTCCTCTCCTCTCCTCTCTCACTCTCTCTTAAAAATAAATAAATAAATAAATAAATAAATAAATTTTGGTGACTGAGAAACAAAACACATCTATAAACAAGCCAATTCAACCATAAAAGTAACATTAGAACTGGAATTCCAAGACCCCCCCCCAAAAAAAAAGTCACAACAAAATTTACTAAACAACTTAATATCTTCCCTTTATTTTGAATCTCTGGACTGCTAAGCAGAGTTAGCACCTGTATTGAGCAAAGGGACAGAGCTTTTGGTCGAGTCTCCAGAACTATAAGAATATAAGAATGTGTTAATCAAATATTCATGATATTAAAACAGGCAGGGATATAGATGGGCAGGAGTATAGATGCAGAAATATGTGCAAAGGTATGTTGATATACTGATAAAATGGCCCTACAAAGTAGGAATGATGACAATAAAGAAAGCACAAAGTATTGGGAATGCACATAGATGTAAAGATAAAAGATATACAATTACAGCTATAGGATAGAAGAGAGTTAATAAATAATAAGTATGCTTAAGAAACCTGGAATTCATAACTGACTATATGCTAAGTAAAAGTTATCTTTGCAATACTATTGCAAAGATGAAAAAAACGTGTGCTGAAAGAATGTTATACTAAGCAAGAAACTTTCATTTACTTCTAAGCGCCAGTTGGTGGGCTGAAAGTTTTGTACACATCTAATTCAATCCTCTCAATATACTATCCCGTAGATGATATATTTAGCACCATTTTACAAATTATGCCACATATCCAAATAGTCTTACTATAGTCTTAAGTGCTGTGTTACTGAATTCTGAAATGAGTCTTTGCCTTCTCCCTTAGATAATCATTTTTTTTAATAAACAACTATATGGCTGTATAGGAGAGATGACTTTGCCTTGTGATATCTACTTTGATTTATTGATGAATCATACAATGATGAATCATATTTAATTATGATCATTAAAAGAGATAAATCAAAACATACAGCAGGCTGTTCATCACAAGTATCATGAAAATGTGTATTTATAAATTCTAACAGTGACCAAAATAACCAATTTTTTATCTGATTCAAAATAGCTTTTATTCCCTATTTAAATTTAAGAGAATGATAAGAATAAGAATTAGGTGGACCTCACATTGTCAATTCTACAACCTTCAGGCATCAGGATAGAATATATTCCAGCACCAGTTATTGAATTTTCTCTTGAAATTAATTGGAAAAAATATTTGTTTTAATAATATCAATATTTAACATGTTTTTTATTCTGTCCATGAATACACAGCACCTAAAAAATAGCATGTTATTTTGTGACTTGAACAATGCTTTCTGTAGCCAGCTTTGTAGCATTTTTAGAAATATTTCTAGTTGTAGATGGGCACAATACCTTTATTTTATTTATTTATTTTTATGTGGTGCTGAGAATTCAACCCAGTGCTTCAACATGTTAGGCAAGCACTCTACCACTGAGCTACAACCCCAGCCCATTTTGAGGCAATTTTTAAGCTAGGAAAATACTAATCAGTAGCTTTGGTGGTCCATAGTGGATTTCGTATACCTTTTTAATCATAAAGATTATCATTGTGTTCAATAGAAATTTCTCCTACTTAAATGTTTAACCACATTTAAATGTTTAATCTCTGAAAAATAAATACTATTCAATATTTCCCCATATCAAACATTGAAGATAGGATTCCAATTACCTTTTTCTTTCAAATTGCTCATCCCAGTAGTTTGTTCTCATATGAAAAGAAAATCTTACTTTGATCATTTTACTCATCTGTTCTGAATTTTCCAGTTTTCAACCTCTATTTTTTTTGAAAGCATAGTAATGCTGGCACACAGATGAAAAAGGTAGATATTACTCAGTCAATTATCAGATCATAACTTCAGAGCATAACCCAAACCAGATGTTTAAATCTACAAATTAGCAAACCAGGAAGGAAGAGCTAGAACTCAAGAGTTGATACAAAAAGACTGCTGCCAGTACTTAGAATGATGTGTAATATTGGACACTTGTCTACATGATACAGATTAATACAGAGTGACTTAAGAACAATGTAGGAAACCAGAGATCAATGATAGGATACCATGTCCTGAATCAAACCACCAGGGAGAACAAAAAGATCATAAATGCCAAAGGAGAGTGGAATTAGAACTAAAACAAATATGAGCCTAAAGATGAGTAGTTCACTAGACCACAAGGAGAAATTCAAGAAGACAGAAGCAGAAGAAATTAGGTTTCTTTGATAAGAACTAGGATGAGTGTGAGCTCCTTCATAAAATAAAGTTCTTTGCATATAGCTGTAGAGATTTCAATTCTGCTTCTTACTATGAAATGAGCATCTTTGTGTATACTTCCTTTTGAAAATAAGAAAATATTAGAATCCCAAACTCATTTGTAACTTTATACTTTAAAAAACTATCCATGTTATACTATGGGAGGTTGAAATGATAAGCTCAAGGCATTAAACTTCCTATATCTTTGTAATATCAACAGAAAATATAGAAAAAAACAAGCAATTCTTGTTATCAATATGAAAATCTAATTTTCTAGAAAGTTCTCTGTTTTGTAGAGCCTCATAGCTGAGAGGAAACCAGGAAGACACTCTAGGACAATCACCTAATAAATACAGGAGTGAATTATATGACCATCCAGACCTGTGGTCACTTAGCATGAGTTTAAGCATTTCCAGAGCTGAATATCCCACCCAATTTTCAAATAGTTTCAGTTTTTATATTTGAGTCAAAATCTGCCCCCCCTAATACACATTCATCTATCTTAGTTTGGTTTTTGGAGCCACTAAAGACAAATCTAATCATTTCTCTGACAGTCCCTTTCAATAAGGGGCACAGACATTGCCTTGCCAGCTGGTAAGGATGCCAAACTCCTACACATCCAGTTCATGTCAAGAAAGTAAGTAAAATGAGAAAGTGACAGAGAGATAGAAGATTACCTTGGCCACTCATACAATGTTCAGGACATAAACATGAGAAAATCCACATGAAAGCCATCTTTGCTACTGAATTCATATGGTTATTAAATTTAAAACTCTATTTAGGGAAAAACTGTGTCTAATTCATTATTATGTGCTGAATATCACCAGTCCCTGGCACATATTAGATGATGAACATGTAGCTTTGATTGAAGTAAGGCATAATTTCTGTGGAACCAAAAGGCATAATTGAGGGTTCAGACATGTTTTGACATTACAAGCAAGGTAAGCCAAACCAAGATGCTAGAAGAAAGGTGCTCCTATTATTTTCAGATTATTAACAAATAATTAGGGGAAATATTTTAATTATAATAGTACCAGTACTTCACATGATTTTAATTTTTCTGTGTTTTTATATGATACCCCAAAACCAGTTGGACCAATTTTTTTTACTAAATTGTTTAGATGTGAAGAAACAGCTTTTTTTAATTGGTTGTTCAAAACATTACAAAGCTCAAGAAACAGCTTTTAAACATTTTTAAAGCTAAGGGAAAATAGTGTAATTCTTCTCAAAGTCAACATGCAGCGCTTGCTATAGAAGGAAAATGATGATGATAGCTAACATTTATTAAACATTTGCTATATGCCAGATACTTTGCAATCTTATATAAATTATTTCACTCAAAGCTCACGAGTTCTGTATTATCATCCATTTTAAAGATAAAGAAAACACAGTTCAGAGAGTTTTTGTGACTTACCTAAAGTCGCAGAGCAAGTTTGAAACTGGAATCAAATTCAGGTCTGCATAACTCTTAACAGGCCTTAACATGCTTTAATATGCATTAATTATACCTTTGAAGGCATTATTGTTAACATCTTACTAAAAAGTAACAGGATACCATAGAGCATTACTAGTAATCAGATCCATTTCCACATTTGTTTTCATGCTCAGTCTTCCATGGTTTCATCTGTTTCAAGCTATATTGTCCCAAGGAATTTTCCTTGTTTGGATTCTGTCAGAATTAAATACAATAAACTTAAGAAGCCAAAAGAGGTACCACTTATCCAGTTAGGGTATGAAAGCAAAATAATTACCAGGCTGTATACCACTTTCCAGAGTTGCTCTTCCTTCTCTATATGCAATTGAATGAAAGATGGATTCTGGCCAGGAGAAAAATCACCTGGTGATGAATTGAGGCCAAAAGCCATATGAAACACTTTTAAAATTGTCTAGAACTAATGTTGAGCCTGTTCCAGGTAGACACACCCCAAAACAGCTGCACCAATGAACTCTATCACAGAACTGCGCATCCCAGAGACTAAGTCCTTAGGTTTTGAAAGTAGTCAAAATGCATCCAAGGAAGTGAGTGAGGCTAATTATATTAGATACATGTCAATAAATTCATGCCTTCAATCTGGCTCTACACTTTTCCTTTTGAAGAAAGGAAACAAGTAGCCAGAGAACCTGTTTTTCTTACCAATACAGAAGTAAAATGATGTGTGGTAAAAGCATGGGATTTGGAATAGGACAGGCATGAATTAAAATTCCTAGTTCTGACTCTGCCAATTATTAGAGGTTGTATGTTTATTCAGCTTTCCCTCCCTAATTCTCTTCCGTAAAGGATGCATATTATATGTGATTATTTATAAATATATGTATACGTATGTTTAACTATGTGCTGTATATGTGTGTATAACTATGTGTATATACATATATATATATATATATATATATATATATACACATATTCTTCATAGGGTATGAACATTAATAATATATAAAGTGTCTGTCATGTAGTAAATCCTCAATAGTTAATGCAGTGGATATGAGTTTTTCTACACACATTTCTGCATATTAGAAATGACCAAAGAGAGGGATATCTGCATCAAATGGTGGTTCCATTCCCAGTTTTCCAAGTAATCTCCATACTGCTTTCCATATTGGCTGCACCAATTTGCAGTCCCACCAGCAGTGTATGAGTGTGCCTTTTCCCCCACATCCTCGAGAACACTCATTGTTGTTCGTCTTCATAACAGCTGCCATTCTGACTAGAGTGAGATCAAATCTTAGAGTGGTTTTGATTTGCATTTCTCTAATTGCTAGAGATGATGAACATTTTTTCATATATTTGTTGATTGATTTTTATATCCTTTTCTGAGAAGTGTCTATTCATTTCCTCGTCCCATTTATTTATTGGGTTATTTGGGGTTTTTTGGTGCTTAGCTTTCTGAGTTCTTTTTATACTCTAGAGATTAGTGCTCTTTCTGATGTGTGAGGGGTAAAAATTTGCTCCCAAGAGGTAGGCTCTCTATTCACCTCGCAGATTGTTTCTTTTCCTGAGAAGAAACTTTTTTAGTTTTAGGCCATCCCATTTATTAATTCTTGGTTTTAATTTTTGTGCTATAGGAGCCTTACTAAGGAAGTTGAGGACTAATCCCACATGATGAAGATTAGGGCCTGCTTTTTCTTCTATTAGAAGCAGAGTCTCTGGTTTAATTCTTAGGTCCTTGATCAACTTTTAGTTGAATTTTGTGCATGGTGAGAGATAGCACTTTAATTTCATTTTGTTGCATATGGATTTCCAGTTGTCCCAGCACCATTTGTTGAAGAGGCTATCTTTTCTCCAATGAATGTTTTTGGCACCTTTGTCTAATATAAGATAATTGTACTTTAGTGGGTTAGTCTTTGTGTCCTCTTTTCTGTACCATTGGTCTGCCAGTCTGTTTTTGTGCCAATAACATGCTGTTTTGCTACTATTGCTCTGTAGTATAGTTTAAGGTCTGGTATAGTGATGCCACCTGATTCATTCTTCCTGCTAATAATTGCTTTAGCTATTCTGGGTCTCTTATTTTTCCTGATGAATTTCATGATTGCTTTTTCTATTTCTATGAGGAATGCCATTGGGATTTTGATAGGAATTGCATTAAATCTGTATAGTGCTTTTGATAGCATGGTCATTTTGATAATATTAATTCTGCCTATCCAAGAGCAAGGTAGATCTTTTCATCTTCTAAGGTCTTCTTTGATTTTTTTCTTGAGTGTTCTGTAGTTTTCATTCTATAGATCTTTCACCTCTTTCACTAAGTTGATTCCCAAGTTTTTTTTTTTTTGAGGCTATTGTAAATGGAGTAATTTTCCTCGTTTCCCTTTCTGAGGATTTGTTACTGATATACAGAAATGCCTTTGATTTATGGGTGTTGATTTTATATCCTGCTACTTTTAGATAATAATTGAATCCAATATTTCTGTACATTGAGACTAAACTGTAAACATCTAAATAACAACAAATTGTTCATAGGTGATATATTGTTGATATTGGGATCTGTTAACATTGTCCTTCCCCACAAAGGAGAGGTCTTGGAACCCTACAAGAGCACTACAAACCTATAGGGTAAAAACAGTAACACTCCAGACCCACAGAGCTGGGAAGGAAGACAGACAAGCAACATGAAAAGACAAGGGAAGAAAATACCCCAAACAAATCAAGACACCACATCATTGGCAGCCACAGCAGAAGAAATTACAGAGAAGGAGTTTAGAATGTACATGGTTAAAATGCTCTGTGAACTCAAGGAAGATATAAAAGAGCAAATATAGGCAGTAAAAATGAATAATTCATACTATTTAAATGATCCTACCCCTATTATGATAGGCCATCTTCAGACAAAATGGCAAGGTAAATGGTATGGCTTATTTTATACTGCTTTCTTCTCTGCTCCTTCTTTAGAGTCACTCATTCATATCCAGGTGCCCAAAGCCTACCCAGGTCTTGATGTTCCATGCACGCCTCACCTATGGTTAACCACTCATCCCAGTTTCTCCAGGACTATCCTAGTTTATTTAAAATAGAAATTTCTATATCCCAGGAAACCCTCAATTCTAGACAAGCATGGAAAGCTCATCATTCGAGGGATAACTGGCCTCCCTAGGTAACACTCCACGTTTTAGAGCTTTGACTCCACTGTTAAAAATCTGTGCTCCCTTTCCTAGCTAATCTGCATATTAAATTGAAAAAAAAAAACTGTTAACAAACCCAAAAAAATCTGAAATTTGTCTAGATTATAAAAATCTATACATAGTTATTTTAGGCAGTGTGTCAGGGATGCTGGCAGAAATACATCAAGGGACCAAGTCTACATTTAGAGCACTCAAAATCTCATTATTTGGGTACCACCAAATGTGGTCAGGAGTGGAGCTAGTATATGAGCTTGAGTATATTGTGTCTTACTCTCAAATTACTGAATTAAATAAAACAACCAAAGAACTTTTAAAAGTGTACCTTGACCTCATTCTAGAGCTAGCAATTTGAAATTCCTAGAGTGAGAACCCCTGACATGGAGCATTTGAAATTTATCTCATCTCACATGACCTTCCTTATTAGTAAAGTTAACTAAGAGTTGCCTTTATTATATTTTATTTTTGCAAACAAACAAACAAACAAAATGCTAAAATTCTTCTTGCCAGATTCCTTACATTCCATGGTTAAAAAAAAAAAAAAAAAAAAAAAAAAAAAAAAAAAAAAAAAAAAAAAACAGAGGCAGGCACAGTGGCACATAACTGTAATCCCAGGCAGAGGCAGGAGGATCATGAGTTCAAAGCCAGGCTCAGCAACTTAGGAAGGCCCTAAGGAACTCAGAAAGACTTTGTTTCTCAATAAAATATAAAAATGGCTGGAGGTGTGGCTCAGTGGTTAAGAACCCTGAGTTCAAGCCTCAGTACCAAAAAACAAACAAAAAAACAAAAAAAACATTGAATTATTTCTTCACAAATTGAGAACCAAGAGTCCCTTGGTATCTTCACCAATATCTTTTGAATATTCTACTATAGTCTATTTAAAATTGATACCCAATCACCAATAACATCTGAATTAGACACTTTCATTTAATATATGTCTCAGTGTCCCTGTCACGACCTTGGAATCTGGTGTGTAATAATTAGCAGCTTGGTGACTTTCCTGGTTACAAGACATTCCCACCATCTCCTGAATCTGGAGATGATCATAATTTTACCCATTTGACCTGGTAATTGTTCTACATTTGCTGGGTCATGATGAGCTGTGTTAAGAAGTCTCTGTTTGATACTTTCTTGCAAATTCAAACAGCTGTTTCTCATAACTCAATGACTCATGATGCAAACCTAAAGCAGTAAAATTAAGGGCACTTGAGTTTTAATCAAATTAAAAGTCCATGACTTCTGAAGCACTAGCACTAAAGGTGGCAAATGGAAACTTGGCTCAGAGAGTTTTAATCTAAGTCTTGACAGAGAAGAACCTACCTGTTTGCCTTGAGAAGCATTTTTTCTTCATTGCCTACTTAATTCTTGTGAGATCATAAATGTGATTGCTCAGTGGTGATATGTTGTGCTGATAGATGCACTTGCCCATTAAATTTGGCCCTAGACTACCATCAAATTTCCTGTAGTGCATCAAGCAACTTTCATTACTGACTTAAGTCAGATTGAAATTATCAGGCTAGAGCTAAAGTCCCCTGACTCAGTTCATTCTTTCTTGCTGTCATTCTGTATGGGATTTCATTTATTTTTCTTACAGAATTTTGCTGCAGAATTTGATTGGTTAGAAAGATAAGATATTCAAATGCAAGGAACATAATTATAAATGAATTTTATATTTTGCAACCTTACAATTTTGATGTCTACCCCACACCAACTCACCCCCAAACCAACAAATGTATTAAAAATAATATATATTATTTTTAGGTGTAGACACAATACTTTATTTTTTTATTTTTTTAATGTGGTGCTGAGGATGGAACCCAGTGCCTCACATGTGCTAGGCAAGCACTTTAACACAGAGCTACAACTCCAGCCCTACTTTGTTTCAAAATACATTTCCAGAAACAAAAATTCATTGTATATTCTTCTATGAAACTAGTACTGAGAAACAAGAATTATTAAACATCAATGAGTAACTTATCACTCCTTGGATCACAGACAACTACCAGCACTCCTTTACTGTCAGCACATGACCCAAGTGAAAAGTGTTGCACCAAAAGTTCCCATTATAGATCTCACAACTAGCAAAGTCTTTAATAACCACCCACTCTGACTTAAAACTTGTAAAAATATTATATAAGTAAGTAAATCTATACAGTTAATAAGCATGTCCTCATTGCCTATGTTCAAACTATGGACTTTGCAAAATAGATAATATGTGCAGGGATAATCATATACAAGAAAAAATAATCTACTTGTTGTTCAAATTCACTGAAAACTGTAATTTCCTATAGTTTTCTTAGTGTCTGTTAAAAAGGAATTTAGGAACAGTTTTACTATAATCATCACAATGTGAGTCAGCCTTATTCTAGCATCTATGTGTTGTTAGTAGTATTAGAACATGTGCTAATACTACATGTAGATGCTGAAGATATTCCCAAGGATCTGAAAATCAGGTGAGTAATAAACAGTGGAGAGCATTATGGAGCATATTTCTAAGGTAAATGATTTCTACTAATTACACTGCTCAGGGTTCTTCAAAGAAACAGAACCAACAGAATGAGTATGTATGCATATACATATATACATACACACACACACACACACACACACATATATATATATATATATATATATATATATATATATGCAACATTTAATATATATGTGTGTGGAGAGAGAGAGACCAAACAGAAAGAGAGAAGTACTTACTATAAATAATTGTCTCATGCAATTATGAAATCTGAAAGTAACCAAGATCTGTAGTTGGCCAGCTTGAGATTAAGGAGAGCCAGTATTACAGATACAATTCAAAAGATTGCAGGCTTGAGACACCAAAACATTCAATGTACAAGTTTGAGTCTGAAGACAGAAAAAGACAAATACCCTATGTCAAACAAGCAGGAGTAATTCCCTCTTACATATGAGAGGGTCAGCCTTTTGCTCTGTTTAGGTCTTCAACTGATTGGATGAGACCCACCACATTAGGGACAGCATTCTGCTTTACTCAAATATACAAACACAAACATTATTCTCATCCAAAAACACCCTTACAGAAATATCCAGAATAAAATTTGATCAAATATCTTGTCACCCCTTGGTCAAGTCAAGTCGACACAAAAAATAAAACATCACACTAATGAAAGATAAAAATTTGACTCAAAAATCTAATAATTTCATATTATTATAAAAGTTTCATAAATGTTACCTTAAAAAATAAATATCACCAAAAGAGTGATTAATTATTCAAGCCAATATTAAGAATTGTATTAATTCACATGAATTTCAGGAATAATGATAAAATCCTAAATGAAAGGTGACTACAGTTGTCACTAGGGATATGACTCGATCTGATTTCAATGAGCTGGCACAATGAGCTGGCAAAGTGGATTGTTATCTTTTTTGTTCTATTTTCTCCTTGAAAAGCAGTTGTTTCCCTTAGTAGGTATTTTCTCTCGGTAAGTAATTAAATACAAATATGGACAGGGATGGTTGTATTAAATAGTGAATGGGGAAAATTAATATCCAAAACATCATCTATCCCATGTGGCAATATGGGAGAGAACAAAGCCCCCAACATATTACTTCTAGCATTAGCAATTCTTCAAAATCTTCAACCTTGCTTTGCCACAGAAAGCCTCCCACTCCAGTATTTTCCCACTGGACATTGTTAGAGGTGGGGTATGAAAACAAGTTGACTTTATTTTTTTCCTTTTTCTCTTTCAGAGAAATGATCTGTTAAAAAAAGCTGAATCCAAGAACTGCAGCTGAGCCAATGCAAGCCACAGAATGCCAAGCTAGAGAGAGCTCCTGTGTATTTCTAATTCCACCAAGCAATATGCTTACCATTTATGGAAAATCACAAAGCAACTAAAGAGAATGCACACCCTAGTGATATATTGTTCTGTGTAATTGGTTCTTGAAGATTTTTGCAAGTTTTATCCAAGAGGTTAGGAAACGCTGTTATGCCTTATTGCCTATTATCTAACTCAGTTTTATGATGACATACTCTTCCCTTCTGAATACTTTACCTTTCCAACTGGTGAAACAATAAAAAAAAGGCTTCCCGTTAAAAAATATTTTCCTTGCCACTATTCTGATTCCTCATTCAGCATCATTACTTCACAAATCAAACGATCATATTCCACAGTAAATCAGGAAAAGGAATACAAACGGGTGAAAACTGCTAACTTATTTCTCTCTCTAATGATGCTACTGAGTCAAATATAGCTGTTTTCCTAGAGATGATGAAAGTGGAGTAAATAGATAAATATGTGCAATAGGCACAAATTGCAAATATTACAGGTTTACCAGGACTTGAATGATTGGTGAGTTACTGTATAGAACACATCTGTAGTTATGATGGATGGCATTGCATAAAACAAAGCTCTGTAGGAAATTTAAAATGGAGTAGTAGGTAAAATTAACCACTTCTAGGCCCTAAAATATAGCTGTATTTAAGGACACACTGCACAAATAATCTTATTCCTTTTCAAGGAAGCTTACCATTAAAGTGTAAAATCTGTGGCCTTTGCCTTTCAAATTAGCAAATATTTTTAAACGGTAATAGCCAGAATCTCTACAGGTGCAGAAAAACAGGCATTCTTATTCATAGCTGGAAGGGAAGTAAACTACAAGGAGGGAATTTTATAATCTCCCAAAATATATCAAAAGCTTTAACAATGTATATGCTCTTTGGCCCAGCATTTTCTCTTCTAGAAATGTGTCATAAGGAAATATAGAAGTTCTAAAATGGGAAAAGATGAACTATAAAACTGTTAATTACAGTATTTGATATTATAGAAGTTTAAAAACAATCTTCTTGCACATTTATAGAGGAATCATTCAAATAAATTATCATTCACCCATATGATAGTATAAGACTACAAAATGAACTGTAAATGGTTAAAAATGTTGAAAATCCCTATAATTCATTAGTTGTAAAAACAAGTTATCATAGAGTATGATCTCATTTTTACAAAAATGTGTAAGTATGTTAACAGTAGTCAGTAGTTCCTTTCTAATGCTTTCTATTTATTTATTTGGTACCAGGGATTGGCCCAGGGTCACTTAAGCACTGACAAACATTCCCAGGCCTTTTTTATTTGTTATTTTGAGACAGGGCCTCACTAAGTTTGTTAGGGCCTCGCTAATTTTCTGAGGCTGGCTTTGAACTAGCGATCCTCCTGCCTCAGCCTCCAGAGCCTCTAAGATTACAGGTGTGTGCCACTGTACCCAGCTTACTTAACTTTTAAAATTCGTAATTTCTATAATTATAATTTATTATTGTAAGATAAAAAACAGACATTATCTTGAAGACTGAAGTTCTGAGATTTTGTTTAGGGACTGGTTTACTGGGAGAGAGGAAAGAAAACAAAAATCCTTTTATCTAGACTCTCTGATAGATTTCTATAAATGTTAGCAAGATAAAATAGTCCAATCAAGGGTTGATCCAATACTGCACACAGATTTTCAATTAACCAATAAATCACAGCCACAAAAATTTCAATTTTCAGTAGTTTGGCATTTTTCCAAGATGACAATATTCAATTCCCAAAATATCAGCATATTGAACAAGATATAAATTATATAATATTGATAGTTAACTTAAAATGAAACAAATAAGGATGACATTACAGCTTTCTACCCTATCGTTTTAGCCAAGGATTGCTACCTAATCTCAAATATTTCTTATTAACTATGGAGAATATATCATCATACTTTTTTCTACTATCCCCTGGCATTTTTCATTTGATTCAGAACTGAATCCTAAAGTCTATAGGGCAAAAACGGGCACCAGATGAGTAGCATGATAAGTTACTAACATATAAAATAACTAGACCAGACTTCCCTAAATCCCCTCTGATTACTAGGACAAAATCATTCCTAATGGTTGGGACCAAAATGGCCATAGAAACTAAAAGGAAGTGAAAGTAGAATGTCAAGCAGATGGCCTCCACCAGGAGTAGCAAACTCAAATGTATAACATGAACTAGGCAAGAATAATGAATGTGTGAAGCTTGGCCTGATACAGGACAATGGGTGCAAATAGTCTTGTACTGCAACCAACTATGCCATCTGCCTACATACACAGCCTTTCAAAACATTTTGCAAACCAAACCCTGCCCATAGCTATAATACTACCAATCAGTTTACCACCACTGGCCTGGTACCTTTAGTGTGGTTCCTCTGCTCTATTTTATATTTTTAATTCTAGCTTATTTATCTCTATATTCTCAGAGACTGTATTTGGGACTTATTTTCCTAGAATTCTTCCATTACCCATGGCCTTGGAAACAACACAAACTTTGCTCATCCTACATTGTTTCTCCATTAATTCCATACTTGTTCCTTTCTAATCACCTGGCTTCTGACAAAAATTCATCTAGCCATTGATTTTATGAACTTGATATGAAGCTTTAATTATCTTCTTCTGATTCCTCAGTATAGCCTGTTTCCTAAAACTTTGCTTAAAATTAAATTTATCCAGCTCTACCTTCTTGACTGACACCCATAATCTTCCACAGAAACATGTTAGAACATTTTTTGGATACATACTGTACATGCACATCAAAGTTGACTCTTACTACTGTGCATTAGGTATTTGAATACAAACTATAATCTCATTCATCCAAATTTTAGGCTTCTTCTCTCACCCACTCCATTCCAAAGAACTAGAATTTTCCTGACCTTAAAGGCACTTCTTAGCTATAGTTGATTTTTTCTTCCATTTGAAGACAGAGAAATTGGTTAATGTTAACTTAAGTATATTAGCAAAAACATATAAATTAAGGTGATACTTCCTCAAAGTCACCTCCTAGATGACAGCACCATAATCTAGAAATCATACCCAAATTGCCCAAATTAGCTAACACGATAGCTAAAGAAAGGAAATGCACATTCTTGCATCCATTCATATCAAAGAGAAATGGGAATTCTTAAATCTTTTTTCCCAGTAAATTATAGTAAATGAAAAGCAAGAAAAATCAATTTATGATAAAAAATACTAATTTTAGAATCCTATAAAATGTCACCAGTTTCGGTCCTGAAGAAAACAAGGCCCATGTAGGAGTTCATTGCCCAAATTTCTTGATAACACTCTTCAAACTGTTTTGTGAAATGTTTCTCTTGCCAATAGAAACAAAAGAATGTGCAGGTGTGCATTAGTTATTGAGGTCTAACAGAAATCCAGCCCCCACCCATAGTTTCCAGGTGCAGAAGAAACCAGGGCATGGCTTGTGAGCTGTGACTGTTAGAACACTAAACTAAAATGCTTAGAAAATTCCTTTTAAGAGTTGCCAGAGCTTGGTGGGTAAGGAGACTGATGGCAGTGCTGATCTGTGGGTGTGGCTAAAAAAACAATGGAGGAATTAACAATCCCTTTTACACTGGGCAAGCTGGAAAACGTTCATTGACTAGTGGCAGCAAGTGCTATTTTGGGAACTAGACTTATTTGTCACTCTTTTGTCTTGAATTCGGAGCCAGTTCAAAGCCTTGGCTGAGCTGCTTTCCCATCTCCTATTCAAAGGGTTTGACCTGGGGGATAGAATACTTGGCAGCTTTTAATTAGTGCTCTGCTAGTCTTAGTGCCACACAGCCTTAATCACTGCTTTCCAGGACATTCACCTGTTCCTTCTTTTTTTTTTTTTTTTTTTTTTTTTGGACCTTTCCCTTGTTAAATAGACAGGGAACTCCTTTTTATTTAGCTCTTGTGTATTTTGGCCCTTTAAACCCCTATAAATTCTGTGACTCAATGGCAAGCCACAAATCCCCACTTACATGGAGATTGATATTTAAAAATCCTCCCTTCTTTCCCATACTCATTCTATACCTCTATGCATTTGTCCTATTTCCATCTATCTCTGAACATTGTCTTGACTTACCCTGGGTCTATAAATTTGCCATTTAAATTTGAGAGTTCTGACATTAAAACTTGTTCTCCCCAGTGGACTTATTTGGCTGTTCCCTTGGTTCCTTACAAATGTGATATCTAGAGTAAGTGTTGCAAATACAGATTTAATTTTAGAGATTGAAATACTGATTCTGATTTTTTTATGAAAACTATGGTTATCAGTTCCTCAGAGCATTTATTTTCTCTAAAACATACGAGGGATGTGCATCACCGTCACCATATTTTCTTGCCTCCATATCTAAACTTTGTCTCATGACTTGCTTCCTTAAAAAGAACTCAGGCTTTGTAGTCAAAATTACCTGAAGGTTTAATATATGAAAGTATAATGAATAATTACATGACTTTGGGCCAGTTACTTCACCTCTCTGAGCCTTAATTCAAAAAGGACAATGTGATTCCTTCTTATCAAGATCATACTACAGTTTAAAATGTTTGCAAATGAAATATTTTAGATTGTAGGCAATCAATGTTAGTTATCTTCTCTGAATTAATCCCCTGATATCTCCCCCACCTGCAGAATGTATATATCTTATCAGTCCTCTGGGGCCTAATCCCTTCCTTCCACCCACAGTTGACAAAGTATAATTATAACATCATCAGGAACAAGGAATTTCATGGAAAATATTCAGAATAGAAGCAAGTACATTTGGCCCTCCCTCCATATCTTTGAATTCTGTATCCACAGATTCAACAAAGAGTGAAGTATAAATTTTAGGGAAAAAATTATATCTGTACTGAACACATGCAGATATGTTTTGTCATTATTCCTTAAACAATATAACAACTGTTTTAATAGCATTTACATTGTATTGGTTTTGAAAGTAATCTAGAGATGATTTAAAGTATACAGGAGGATGTGCATTGGTTATATGCAAGTAATATACCATTTTATATAAGAAACTTGAGCACTCACATATTTTAGTATCCACAGGAGGTCCTACACCCAAAGGTACCAAGAGATAACTATGCACAGAACAAAGAACACTGACAAAGTAATGTGTTGCCTAGGCCTAAGAGTTGTTACACACTACCCATTTAAAGAGTAGCCAATTGCCAAACATTCATAATCTGGAGAGTGTACATAGAGTTAAGTGGAAACACAGAATTTAAATTAAGAGTTAAAAGGAAAGGATGGTAAAAGCAAAGGGTAGGCAATTACTCCAAAAGGAACATATTGATACAAATTGTGTATGGATGAGCTAAGATGAAGGCTCCTGTCACTATTATTTCTTTAGTTCTAAACTATATTTAATATAGAGTCAGGTAATGTGGAGGAACTGAACCCCAAACTTGCATACAAAGAAGAACCAATATTCATCCATTTAAGTAAGCACAGGAAAAAAATAATACACTGGAGTGCTTTCTGAATATTTCTTGCATGTTTATCATGATGACATATGACCCATAGATAATTTTAGGTCATTCAAGAAACATTCTTCAGACAATTTTAAGCAACAAAAGCATAATAAAGGGCTCTCTTTCCTTATGTAGTCATGCTGAAGTTTTCAATCACACTAATCTGCCTCTGTTACAACAAAGATGGCCATGAGACCAAAGATCAACCATAATACCCTACCCTAGTAGATGATTTGTCTATTGTTGAACAAATGACTCATACTATGCCACAGTTTTTTCATAATATATGTCATAGAAACAATAGAATAAAAAGGGTTTCTCTTTGTTTGTATTACCAAACCTGATGAAGTAGTTTGAAGCCACCTTTATTACTGTACAGAACGACACTAACTAAAAATTGAGGCCTGCATAAAAAAGAGAAGCTTATTGGAAATTTGAAGAAGGCCAAGTCTCAACAACTTCTTATGAGTCCCCTGATCAAGATAGTTGTCAAGCCAGAATCCACTCTTGGATTTCACAGTTGTATGAAGTTACATGAGCTCTTACAGGCTAAATTTTGTATTCTTCCAAAATTCTGAGATACTAATTACCAATATGATAGTAGTTAATGGTGTGGGCCTATGGTAGGTGATGAGGCCATGAAAGTGGAGCTCTCATGAATGAGATTAGTGCCCTTACAAAAGAGGCACCAAGTAACTCTTTTGCCCCTTCTACCATTTGAGGACACAAAAATATCACTGTAAACCAGGAAGCAGGACTTTACCATATAGTGAATCTGCTGGCCCCTTAATATTGGACTTCCAGATTCCAGAATGATGAGAAATAAATGTTTGTTGTTTAAGTCATATGGTAATTAGTTACAGCAGCTTTAACTAAGACATGAGCCAATAAAGTCCCTTTAGCCTAAATTAGTTTTTGTTAAGTTTTAATTACTTATAGCCCAAAGATTACTTACTAAATTTGAAGGCCAAATTTTCCCTATACAAATTTTCCCTGATTTTAAGAAAAAATAAAAGCACTGTTTTAGTTTACAATTTGGAATTATGGAAACTACAAACTTTCTTACATATTTTAATCCAAACATTTTCATATATACAAATATACTGAGATGTTTTCATTTAAAATCTTAAGTAAAATGATGATTAAAATTCCCAAATCCAGTATTCAGAAAGAATAATTGTTGTACACGTGTCAAATAATTGTATAATGTAACATTATTCCTGAGACTAATTAATCAGGGATTTTCTGTCATAATTAAAGTAAGATAATGAAAGAGTTAGAGGGACAGGAGAGTATTTTGTGTAAATTTTAATTACCTAATTGAAAAATTTAGGATACATTAAGATGGATTAAGTAGAAAGGCACATCTATGTTTGGCATAAGATATATTTGATAAAACTCCATCAAAAAGCTAGTTCACCTTCAACTACTCTCTGAACTACTTCTCAAACAAAAGGAATTTTGCATATTTTAAGTACTTAAAATATGTTACTGAAGAATAAGATATGACTTATGTTCCTTAATTTGACAGAGTAGAGTGGAGTAAGCTAAGGATCCATAAAACAAATAGAAAGCTAGATAAAATACAAAAGAAAACTGTCTGAAGATTTCAAAGAGCTTCCAACACAGACAAGAACTGAGAAGACCAACATTTCAGAGAAACAGGCAATTTACTGAAGTGAGCCCAATATTCTGTGTGCCTTAAGGTATTTGTTGATTTTATTCTAGAGTGGCACGGAGATGGAAACTAAGCTGATCCAAAATCAACTGAAAAGCTCCATGAAGTTATAATTTACTTAATGGATCTTGGTAGACAAATTTGGAATTCAAAGTTCTCAAAGGAACAGGAGCTCTGGGAAACTCACTGGGCTTCAGTGGAATCCCATGAGCTAAAGATCCTAGGAATGAAGACAAAGTGGAAGTGGATAAAGCTTTATAAAGTTTGAAATAGAGCTCAGCTCCTGAATGGATAAAGGTAGTCAGCTACTTGTCAGAACATTAAGAGAACATTAAGTTTTCCTCTGTGGAAGAATAACACATTATACAAAATCTCTAGTTTCTCACATGAAATGTCCAGTATTCAATCACAAGTAGATTCAAGAGAAGATTGGAAGCAGCTGAACAGAGAATTATTACACCAGGAGATAGGTTAGTTAAAAAAAAACTACCCTGGCTAAATCATAGTGATAACAAAGAATAGAACATATAGAAATTTACAAGAACATATAGAATATGATACAAAAACCTAACATAAATTTGATTCTTGCCTCAGAGATAGTGGACAACAAGAATGGGACAGAAGCCATATCTGAATAGATAACGACCAAGTCTTCTACAATTGATGGAAGTCATCAAGCTGAATAGTCAAGAAGTGATAGAAACACTAAGTGGAAAAATACAAATAAATTCACTTCCAGGCATACTTTAGTAAAACCTTGGAAAATCAAAGGAAAAGAAAATTTTAAAACCAGAAAAAAAGAAAACAAAGTATCTAAGTTTCAAATGAACAATAAGTCTGATAGCCAAATTATCAACAAACTGCCAGAATCAAGAAAACAAAAGCATAATATCTTTAATGTCCTGAGTTAAAATAATGACCAACCTGAATTCTATAGCCAGAAAAGAAAAGCCTTCAAACTTGAAGAGAACATTAAAAGAACATTTTTGAACAAATAAAACAGATTTTATTACCAGTAGATTCATACTAAAAAAAATCCAAAGAGAATTCATTAGGCATAAGGAAATGATCCCAGGTGAGCACAGAAATATTCAATAAAGAATAAAAAGCAATTGAAGAGTTAAATATATGGATAAATAAAAGTAAATATTGGCTATATTAAAGAATGATGGCAATTAATTGTAACTTTGTAAGTTTGGGTAGAATTTTTAAATGGCAATAATGAAAATGTGGGAGAGGTAATTAAATTTATTGTATTATTAAAATTATTTTAAGTTCCTGTGATTACCTGAGAAGTGGTCAAATATAGTAGAAATGTGTACAGCTAACACAAAATTAGAGGGTAAAATGGAATAAAAAAATATATTTTGCTGATTCCAGGAAGGCAAAAATAGAAGGAAAGTATATCCTAAAGATGTTGGACAAATATAAAACAAATGGGAAGATTATAATTTACATCAAATATATTAGTAATTACATTATATATAATAGAGTAGTCATTCCAATAAAAGAATAGATGAGAAACCTATATTTTGATATGGGAAGCTGTAAGCATTAATAAGCAGTAAGTGAACTCAGAAATAAGCCTAGGGTACATGAGGCAGAGCATCAACAACATTTATCACAATAGCAAGTGAACTCCTTATTATATGTACCAATGTATGCAAAAAAGAAATGTATGTGTGCAGGGAAAACATGAGAAATGATGTTTATAACAGCAATATTCATGAAGGCCAAAACATAGAAACAATCTAAATATCCACCAATAGAATGAATAAGTTATGGCATAGTCATACAGTAGAATATTATACAGCAATGAGAATAAAGTATAGTTCCACACAAAAATATTGTTAGAAATCCCGTATATATGTACCTAATATTCAGCTAAAAAGCCACATAGAAAAGGGAACTTGGTGTGATTCATTTATATGAATTTTTTAAAATAGACAAAATGAATCAATTGGTATAGAATTCATAATAATGATTTTGGGAGAAAAGTTAGTAACTGGGAACCACTGAGAAACCAGTAATGAACTATTTTTATCTCAGTATGGTTTTGTGGGCATTTTCATTTTGTTAAAAATCACCCATTTATGTATACATTAATTATTTGTACACTTTTCAGGAGATATTATACATTAACATAGAGCTTAATTACAATAAAATCATTTACATAGAATGTGTAATGAATGATGGGATATTTCAATCACTCATTTATCCTTTAATAATTATTTATTGAGTACCTACTATAAGTCAATTAGCATTATAGCATTAAGAAACAAATATAAATACTGGTTTAGGCAGGATTTATTTGGGAGAACTCTGCAAGTTCTCTGACCTTCATCTTCCATTAATAAAAAGCAGGTTGTGCCTAATAAGAGCTAGGATATCTTCCATTTTTTATGATTCTATGAGTAACAACTATGACCAAGGTTCTCTAATGGCTGTTTATTATACTGTTAGCAATAGACTGAAAATGTCTGTGTCCACTGCTACAAAGTCACTTTACTCTTTGCCCTCATTCAATGAAATAGGAAAAAAAGTCACTTTCACTATATTTACTTTCATTTCTGAGAAAGGGACCACATATATTTGCCCTTTTTTTTTTATCCTGACCATCACTGATTCAGGCTCACTGTCACTGTTTACATGCTGCAGACAGATAGTGGGTCTACAAAGATATGACCACTGGGTAAAATCCACTCAAAACATGTAATTCTTTTGCCTTTTGTGTAATTCAGAAGCAAATAAATGGATTTATTTCTAATTTTCAATGGAATTTAGCCTCTGGGCCAAGACCAAGAGCTATTAAGTTTAGGCCAAAATAAAAATTTCTTACTTGGCTGAGAATGAAAAGAGGTAAGAAAAATAGAATGGCTTTTGTAAAAGACAGGTCTAGCACTTTTGCTGGTGATCACTGTATTTCATGATATACATCTACAACCAGATCAATGGCAATAGCATGTGTTTTTTATATTCAAAGTGATGGTTCAATTAAAGAAAAGACTGTTATAGATCTGTAGTGTCAGCCTACACAGTGGCAAAATAGTTGGCTGTTTACATACATGATTTGAGTTTCTCTAAAAAAGAATACCTGTACCCAAAAAACCCACAAGCGTTTAAAAAGGAACTCATTCATTAATTTAGAGAACAAATTCAAGGTCAAATTCAAGACATTGGCTCAAGCCCGAAAAAGCAGACCAATTGAAGAAGCCAAGTAAGGAAGCCAGAGCAGTAGTATATGGAACTAGACAACAAGAGAATAGGAACAGAAACTCAGTCTCAGCATAAAGGTAAGATTCACATCAGTGCCAAGAGGACAGGTGTTCCTCTACTGGAACACATTACAGAATAAGATGTCAAAGCACCATTTTAAGAATCTCATATCTACTTAGGACCAGAAAGCTTTAATTAAATGGTAAATTGGAGAAGAATGATACTAGATCAGCAAATGCCTGCCTTTGGGTGTTGTTCCATGATTGCCACCCTTCTTGGTGGAGCAGATAATATCAGACAGCTTTGTGCAGTTTTCTGTTCTGACACAATTCTCCATATTGTGTTTCTGCAAATCCAGTGAACAAAGGTATTGAGTTTCTTTGTTCTATATTATCTTCCAAGGATGTTTGCATAGTTAGCAGCCTTAAAAGTGTAGATAGCTTTTCCTTCTAGAATAAAGATAAGACATACTGATGATTATAAAATATTCAGGTTCCCTAAGATCAGGATTCCTCTTCTGTAACCAACCCCATGCATGTGCACATATCATGTGTTGCCCTGTGGGAACTGGGATTCAGGAAACTGGTACAAAGACATGCTGATACTCTGACTGCTGGTATTGCTATAAGTAACAAAATCCTTTGTATTTGACCCAGAAATCTACCTTTTAACAGCCCCTAAAACTGTAACAGCTTGAAAATAGATTAAAATCTCAGCCACCTCATGTTCTTGACAATTCCTAAGGTAAGGCTCAGAATGTACCTGTAGTTCATAAACATTTCACCCTTCTAAGCAATAATGATAACAGTAACAACCATAGTAATAATGAAAGAGGCATTGATTATAACTGCTTATTGTTGTGTTTTGGGCATTGATAATTGTTGCATGGATGTTCTTAATAAGGTGATTTATCTGATCGATTCCACAGTGAAGGACACAAGATAGACTCTTATAACCAATAGAAAACAGGTTCAAATGAATTGTTTTGGGGAGTTTAGATAAAAATAGGAACTGCCAATTATTGAATAATATTTAAGAGCAAGATCCTTCATTTATCATATTATATGTAGCAACTAATGTGATTTTGACATAAACCTAATAAGGTAGGTAGTATCAACATTTACATTTTGGATTTGTGGAAACTGTGACTTAAAGAATAAATGACAGCTGGACACCATGACACACGCCTATAATCCCAGGGGCTCAGAAGGCTGAGGCAAGAGGATCTTGAGTTCAAAGCCAGCCTCAGCAATGATGAGGCACTTAGCAACTCAGTAAGACCCTGTGTCTAAATAAAATGCAAAATAGGGCTGGGGATGTGGCCCAGTGGTGGACTGTCCCTGAGTTAAATCCCAGTACCAAAAAAAGGAAAGAAAGAAAGAAAAGAAAAGAAGGAAAGGGTTGGGGTTGTAGCTCAGCAGTAGAGTGCTCGCCTAGCATGTGCAAGGTCCTGGGTTTGATCCTCAGCACCACAAAAAAAAAATAAATAAAATAAAGATATTGTGCCCAACTACAAATAAAAAATAAATATTGGAAAGAAAGACTAGCCTGAGTTCATACTATTGCTAAGAGGCAAAGTTATAACAAAAATCAACTTTTTCAAGAGTGATGAAACGTATCAGTCCATAACACTGATGTTAAAATAATAAACTACTATTATTTTGACAAACACTTATTTACTGCTTCACTTAATTTTTTCATCCAAGGCAAGTTCCTCACTTGCCCAATCATTACACATAATAACCATTTAATAAATATTTATTTACTGAATATATATATATATATATAAATTTCTTTGATACATTGGTTATATTGGCTTACTAAAAAAATTACTGCTGAATGAATGAATGAACATTGGTTGAGTGTTAGGCGTTAAAACAGTGCAAGTTGAGCATCCCAAATCTGAACACCTAAAATCCAAAATGTTCCAAAGTCCAAAACTTTTTGAGAAAAAAAAATGACACTCAAAAATTTTTAGGTTTTAGAGCATTTTGGATTTCAGATTTGGGATGCTCAACCAGTTAAGTCAGTGCAAATATTTGAAAGTTTGAAAAACTCTGAAATATGAATTATTTGTGGTCCCAAGTACTTCAGATAAAGGATACTCAACCTATTGAATTTTATGTTGATCAGTTAGCCACTTAATCAGCTTGTTTTATAGCTACATATTTTAAAATATGGAGACCTAATCAGGATTGACATCATAAATGATAATTTGTTACCATATATTCCCTTATAAGATAAATGAGGGCTGGGGATGTGGTTCAAGCGGTAACGCGCTCACCTGGCATGCGCAGGGCACTGGGTTCGATCCTCAGCACCATATAAAAATAAAAAATAAAGATGTTGTGTCCACCAAAAACTGAAAAATAAATATTAAAAAAATTTCTCTCTTCTCTCTCTCTCTCTTTAAAATATATATATATATATATATATATATATATATATATATATATTCATATATATATGAAAAGGGGCACATTACATCTGTAAATATTCTTTCCCCAAATCCCTAACTCCAGTGTAATAATGAAAAATCATCAGCCAAAACCAATGACATTTTACAAAATACTCTTCTCAGTGCTCTTCAAAATTGTCAGTCATGAAAAATAAGGGAAGACCCAAAAACATGCCACAGATTTGAGGAAACTAAGGAGACATGATGACTAAATAAAATATGAAATCCTGGAATATATCCTGAACAGAAAAAGGGTGTTGGTCGGAAGACTGATAAAATATAAATAGAGTCTGTATTTTACTTAGTAATAATGTACTAATATAAACTCCTTAGTTTTGATAAATTTATCACAATTATACAATAAGAAAGGAAGCTGTGTGAAGTGTATATAAGAATTTTCTCTATGATTGTTATCACTCTTGTGTAACATGAAAGTATTTAAAATTAAAGGATTAAAATATGGAAGGGTAATAGAAAAAATATCAAGTGGGATTTTGCACTTAAGATCTCAGGAAAGAAACACAAGGATCTCTAAGAGAAGGGGAAAATTACATTAAAAAAAACAACATTCTTCACAAGTTTCTCTGAGGCTACTACATTTCTGGCCTTTGAACTTCTTCCAAAACCATCTTTTAGCACTAAGCTTTCTAGGGTTTCTTCTCCTACCTCTGGAACTCTCTTCATCATGCTTCTTTCTTCAATATTTAAGACAAAAAATCAAATAAAAAATAAGACAATGAAAGTCTACCTCCAAAACCCCACCCCTCAAACCCACTCTGATTATCAATCTGCTTCACATTCTCCAACCTCTGAAATTGCAGAGTGTGTGGCTCAGCGGTAGAGCACTTGCCTAGCACTCGGGAGGCCCTAGGTTTGATCCTCCACACCACATAAAAATAAATAAATAAAGGTATTGTGTCCAACTACAACTAAAAAATAAATATTAAAAAAGTGCTTTGCCTCTGAAATTGCAGACTAGCTTTCTGAGTTCTCAGAGGCATTAGATCATCGTAAGAATCCTAATGGCAGTTGTGAGAAAAAAAAAAAGAGGCATATTATAGACTCTCCCTCAATGAAGTGTGTTTTGCTATATTTAAGACACTTTGGAAATCAAGGTTGTTACAAGAGGTAAATGTTCTGAAGAAAAATAAAAGGTTGGCCTGTAGCTGATATTCCACAGTAGTTGCATGGCCATCTGGTTTGCTTTTGAATCATCCTTATTTGATTCACAGGAAAATGAAATACTGAAATCACCACATAACTTTAAATTCCAAATCTATGTCAGCTTTGCCAAGTGCTGCCCCATCTGTAGAAGGGAACAGCATGCAGGCAGCCTGGCTCCAGCCTGACTCAAGCTGTAGCTTATTTGCCTTTGCCTGTTTTTCACAGTCCCCTTACCAAGCTTGTTTTGTTAACTGGGCTTACAACCTTTAATGTTGCCTATGACTTATGTTTCATAGCATAAGTCCTTGAACAGGAAAATCTTACACAAGTAATAGCTGAGATAACACAAATTACCCTCATTTTTGGGACTTATTAACTAGTGAACGAATCTTATGAAAACCATTCCCAAAGCCTCAGATTGGCTGTGGCTTTATGGGTGACTGGAATGCTTTCCCACTGGCTTCCTCTGTATCTCTGTTCTCCTTAGAATGAAGCTCTTACTTTCCAAATTGTTGGATTTTCTGTCTACTCCATTGCTCAAAGTGCAGAGAGCAGCCCAACTTTTGGAGGTTTTTCATTTTCTAAGTAGAGGCACTGCTGCACCTACATGAAGAAAAAGCAGTTTGAATTGTCATGTGGAATGGAAATCTTTAAACTTGGTTTATACAAAACACCAAGAAGTTTTAAAACCCATAATGAGAGCCTTTCCCCATTTCTACAGCAGGTTTAATAAACTTGTGACAAATTCCTCTTACTACTTGTGTCCTCTTCAGACCTCCTAATTAATTTTGTCGACATTTTTCAACAAAATTTATTTTTTAAATCATCATGACCACCCTCCCCTCTCAATTCTGTTCCTGGAAATACTATTCCAGAGTTCATGCAATCAGCAAATAGGCATTAAGTGACACAGAATTGTAAGCATTGGGGTTAGTGCTAAAATCTGAGTAAGAGTGAGGCATAATTAAAGAGAAACAATAAGAGAGGTGAATGGAGAGCCTACATCCTGGGAACAAATTTTTACCCCTCACACTTCAGATAGAGCCCTAATATCCAGAATATACAAAGAACTCAAAAAATTAAACAATAAGATAACAAATAACCCAATCAACAAATGGGACAAGGACCTGAACAGACACTTCACAGAGGAGGACATACAATCAATCAACAAGTACATGAAAAAATGCTCACCATCTCTAGCAGTCAGAGAAATGCAAATCAAAACCACCCTAAGATACCATCTCTCTCCAGTAAGATTGGCAGCCATTATGAAGTCAAACAACAACAAGTGCTGGCGAGGATGTGGGGGAAAGGGTACACTTGTACATTGCTGGTGGGACTGCAAATTGGTGCAGCCAATTTGGAAAGCAGTATGGAGATACCTGGGAAAGCTGGGAATGGATCCACCATTTGACCCAGCTATCACCCTCCTCGGACCATTCCCTGAGGATCTTAAAAGAGCATACTATAGGGATACTGCCACATCAATGATCATAGTGGCACAATTCACAATAGCTACACTGTGGAACCAACCTAGATGCCCTTCAATAGATGAATGGATAAAAAAAAAATGTGGCATCTATACACAATGGAGTACTACGCAGCACTAAAAAATGACAAAATCATAGAATTTGCAGGGAAATGGATGGCATTAGAGCAGATTATGCTAAGCGAAGCTAGCCAATCCTTAAAAAACAAATGCCAAATGTCTTCTTTGATATAAAGAGAGCAACTAAGAACAGAACAGGGAGGAAGAGCATGAGGAAAAGATTAACATTAAACAAAGACAAGTCCGGGGAGAGAAAGGGAGAGAGAAGGGAAAGCATATGGAAATGGTAGGAGACCCTCAATGTCACACAAAATTACATAGAAGAGGATGTGAGTGGAAAGGGGGGAGAAACAAGGGAGAGAATTAAACAACAGCAGATGAGGTAGAGAGGGATGATGGGTGGGGAGGGGAGGGGGGATAGTAGGGGATAGGAAAGGTAGCAGAATACAACAGTCACTAATATGCCATTATGTGAAAATGTGAGTATGTAACCAATGTGATTCTGCAATTTGTATTTGGGGTAAAAATGGGAGTTCATAACCCAATTGAGTCAAATGTATAAAAGATGATATATCATGAGCTTTGTAATGTTTTGAACAACCAATAAAAAAATTAAAAAAAAAGAAATAAAAAGTACTACCCACTAGACTCATAGTGCTTCTTCATTTATTTCAACAAGGGGCCAATTTTTAGGCTGAGGCATCATTTCTCATTCAGCAGCACACAGGTTAAAAGCCATTACAGAAGCCAATGTTGCGTAGAAATACTTAAAGCACAGATTTTTCCTGTTATGAAGTTAACTCAAAAATAATTCATAAGAGCATGAAGAGATAGTAGCAAAAATTTAGCTTTGTAGCAAATCTGAGTTTTTGTTCTGGCTTTGATATTCAGCAGCTGTGTGAATATAGAAAACTCAGTTAACATTTCTGAGCTTTTTTCTACAATAAGGATAATAACTACACCTACATCACAATGTTTGTTTTAAAGAACAATTAAACAATCCATGTAAAGTGTTTGGTGTGCTGTCTGGCTTCTAGTATATTTCACTAAATGATTTTGTTATTATTTAATATTATTACTACTAGTATCATCATTATCACTGTTTAAAAAGATTCAAATATAGACTTTAGTTATTATGGCATATATTTGATAAAATTGGAGATTTCCAAATGAGTTGCACTTTAAAGTTGAAACTAAACCAATAAAGAAGAACAACAAAGAAAGGGAATACAGAGGGGCTATTGCAGCATTATACTTCACAATCAACAGATCTAAACGCACAACCTAGTTTTACCACTTAATTAACAATAGTGTATGTGCTCTTAAACAAATTGTTTCACTTCTATGAGTCTCTGTTTTCTCACCTGGAAAACAAGAACAACAATGTTTCTTCACTGCTTTTGTAAGGTAATAGTACATAGTAAGCCATTTGGCATAAAGCACAGTATAAAATAGGCATACAATAAGTGCCTATTCACTACACTACATCTCCATTACAGTCAGGTGTTTCCTATTCTCTTTTTTTCATTCTTGCTACCAAATATTACAGTGCAATAATAAATTTCATAATTCAATATTCCAATCTATATATTCAATTGAGAAACTTATATAGATAAGAGATAGTATCCATATGTGTGTGTATGTGAGTTCTGTATGAGGAGTTGTGCTTCATTCATTTTGGAAGGGTATATTACATATTGGGAAAATCTTACAAATCTAGTCCAATCATCAAGTGTGCTGGAGGTAAAAATGTAAGTTCCCTATAATTGTATCTATAATTTTCCCAGGCAAACATAGGTTGTGATCTTACCTGGCCTCATTAACTAAAAAAGATTAGTATTAGTCAGTGCTTGGCTTAAAGATCACAGTAAACAATCAAGATTTATTGAGCTGAAAGGCTTCAAATTTCCCTTTGAGTTAGGGCTAAGCTAATATTCTAGCATGGTTCTATGGGTATTCCTAATTCCTAAAACTTTACTACAAGACATAGAACCACCAACTTGACTCAATAAGGATGATGTATATGACACTGGAACACAGCAAAATAACAAATTTGAATTCCACTATTCTAATAGGAGGTTGTTATTGCTGCCACTTCTGCTTCTCTGCTTTTTTCTCCCTTTCCTTGACTCCTCATAGCTGAGTTTGATGGTGTCCCAAGTTGTAAATCCAAGTCACTCCCAAATCCTGAGTCAACTCTAATTGAAGGAGCTGTCAGCAGACAGTCTCATCATTCAGTTTAGTTTGGGTTTAGATCAGGCTTCCTAATGGCTCAGTAATGATCACCATGACTTCTGCATTCTCTCCCAATTACCTTGCTATCAACCAACAATAAAAATCAATTGTAGATAGTAGTTATTTGCATTTATACTAGAGCTGCACACTCTGAGTTCAAACCCTAGCACTCTTAATAACTGGCTTGTGTGACTATGGGAAGAGTTTTTTCACTTCTATATTCCTGGGCTTCATCATCTATAAAGTGGGGATAATGATGGTATCAAACTCATAAATTTCTTGAGAAGATTAAAGCTGAGAAGACTTGTAAAATGGTTAGTGTCTGCCACATAATAAGCACTTTATGTTCATGTTCATGTTTGTAAAACATCTGAGATCCATTTCCTAAGGGAAATATTTTCCTTTTCCCTTTCTGATTTATAGCTCTTTTTTCCACCTTCCACTTTAACCCTCACTCCTCTGTCAACATGGATCACTAAGCATCTGCCTTGGTCACTACTATAAATCCTACTAGGTTTTATAGCCTAGACTTCAATCTTCTTCCAGGTCTGGGCAGAAACAAATATGAGAAGATGAGCTCCCACTGATTACCTAACATCTGACCTTCCACAGCTATATTCTATTAGTCCAAAAAGTACCCTTATCCTACAGGTTTTCAAATTGTGAATAGGGTAGAATGACTAAAAGCAGTGCATCCAATACAACTAGCTGTAACTCTGTATCTTGTGACCACTTTCTCCCTTAGCTGCCCCAGGATCCAGGAACAGGAAAAAGTACCAAATCTGAGGATATAAAGTCATGCCTAAATAAGGAACCCTGTCCTCCTTAGGCCAACATTTCTAAAAACAAACAGGCAAAAATCTGTTTCCCAAATGGGTAACCCAATCTTATTTGGATAGTTTCTGTATGATTGAACAACACCAGAAAGCAAACCGTGAACTTACTCCAGACTACTGCCACAATCTGGCTGGGCACAATTCACGAGCCACTTGAGCAGCAGGAATGAACTTTATTTTTTGAATGCACAGTGTACCACCCGAGCTCTCCAGGAATTCCCCAAGAGCCCAACTGCCACCACTGGCTCTTCCGGGGAGCACCTCAACTGGAACCCTTATGTCCCACTCTTGAGGCAGATTGGCTCGGTCATGTGGGGGGAGCCAAAAGAGTCCCCCAATGAGCAGCTCCGTGGTCTGAAAGGGCAGAGAAACAGCCCAATGAGCATCACCGCAGAGGAGCCAATCAGCTAGATGTTGCTAGAGCCGCTGTGAGCCAATCATCAGCTGGCAGTCTGAAAGGGCAGGGAAACAGCCCAATGAGCATCACCACAGAGGAGCCAATCAGCTGGAAGTTTACTGGGGCCTCTTCAGCTGTGGCTCTCAACAGACTACAAAAGTAGATAGCACCATTTAAGGACTTGAAAAGATAGTGCAGATGTAAAAGATACATTAAATATTCTTATTTGATGAAAGGAAATTAAGAATAGGAAACAAAGGGCTTTCCCTGCTGAGTTTTAAGTCTGAATAAGCCTATTGCAATAAATTAAAATATGCCATGTAAATTATGCATTTTAACTTGTAGATCATTTTCTTTCCCAGGATCTCAAAGCACTTTGCAAACATTAATTACCCATCAGTGTCTACGGTGGTATGGCTATTATCTCCTAGATGATGAAACAAGAACAGAGAAGGTTAAGAAACTTGCCCAAAGCCACATGGGGCAAACTCTGAACAAGAACCATTTATTGTTTCTGTGTTTGCAATAATGAGCAAATTAAAAGTGCAATAATTTTCTTTGCAATTCAGAAAAAAATCACTCTGTTAACAGTCGTCCCTAACCATAAAAAAGAAGTCTTTTTAACTTCCCTTAATGTGGATACTTTTTTTCAGATAGTACCTAATTATGGTAAATTGCTTCATTCCCTAATTGTTACTGCAAGGCAACTAAACATTGTTATGTTGACTACTCGAGAGTGGATTGTTAATGGCCTTAATCATCAGATAATCTGGTAATATAATCAATGTAACAGGGAGATACCTTGTGGAAACAACAAGCAAATCAAGTATGAAACATAGACTTGGGAGGAAGTGTTCAATTCTATTATTTTATGTTTAGTATGATTAGTAAAAAAAAAAGTATAATTTCATTTGTTGAAGAAATGGAAGGCGATCCTCAGGGTTATACAAAATGACATATAAGAGGAAAGGAGGGGTAAGACAAGATAATACAAATGGAAGAAATGATTTACAGTAGAAGGGGTAGAGAGAGAAAAGGGGAGGGGAGGGGAGGGGAGGGGGGATAGTAGAGAATAGGACAGACAGCAGAATACATCAGACACTAGAAAGGCAATATGTCAATCAATGGAAGGGTAACTGATGTGATACAGCAATCTGTATACGGGGTAAAATTGGGAGTTCATAACCCACTTGAATCAAACTGTGAAATATGATGTATTAAGAACTATGTAATGTTTTGAATGACCAACAACAAAAAAAAGTATAATTTCATAAAGCAGCACAGATGTTAATGCTATTCTATACCCCTAATTGCTAGAACCCCAAATTTCCTGCTATGTAATGCTGGACTCCCATCACACCAGCTTAGAACAACCTCTCCACAGGTTATGAAACACCAACATTTTCCCAGCAGATAGTTCACCAGAGAAAATTGTCTTGCCTTCATCTGCTTCCAACCTGAATACCTTCAAAAGGGGGCAATTTTTCCATACCTCAGCAGATTGTGAGCTGTAAGGATGAAGTCAAAGTAAGTTTTACTTATTCTTTTCATTCAAGTGCTTCTGTGGAAAATGGAAAAATTAATTCACATTAATGGGAGAAAAGACACCAGGTGATGTTGGATGCTGGGAAAACAACAATGACTAGAATTATAGCCACCAAGCTCTTCTTTTCTTGAAATAAAAAATAGGATACACTTAAAAGACTTTCACTAATTCTTTTTTAAAATATATGTATATTTTTAATTGTCAATGGACCTTTATTTTATTTATTTATTTGCTTATTTATTTATATGTGATGCTGAGAATTGAACCCAGTGCATCACACATGCCAGGAAAGCACTGTACCACTGAGCTGCAACCCCAGACCATGAGTCACAACGCTACCCTGGCTTTCACTAAATCTTGGTGAGAATTAATTCTACTACAATTAAATGAAGACAAATATCTATTCATATGCTAAATATAAAGCAAGAACCTACATATGCTTATGCACACACATGTGAACACATCACACATTCACAAAAACCATAGCAACTATCTTTTAACAAAGAAAATAGATTTTTGTTCCTTATATCACTTTTAGTATCTATCAACTAATTAAGAATAAGGCAAACTTTTGGAATTAAAAAAATATTAAATATTTTTTCTGCACCAATTTGAGCTTCTTCTAGGTAAATCATATTACATTTAGATTCTGCCTAGAGTTTCAACTTATTTATCTTCTTTTACTCAGAAAAACACAAAACAATTGTAATGTCTTCATTTATGGTCTATATTTAAATAATACAACATTTAATTTGCTTCATTCTGTTATTTAATAACATTAAAATGTTGGTTCTGAAATCATCAATAATGATTAATTTTTTTTCAAAATACTTTGAAAACTTTAGAGTAGTTGTCAAGAATTCTCATTATTTTATTTTCAAGAAAATATGTCCCACCAAACTTGACTTGCTTAGTAATTAGCAACATTGGAAGCAGTAAACTCCCAATCTATAGTAAATCATTCAAATCATGTCCAGATTTTATTCTTAATTCATAATGCATTCAACTTATTCATTTATATACATATTGACAAAGTATTTTTAAAGCTTTCAGTTACAAAATGATGCTATTATAAAACTAAGTTCTTAAATCCACAATTCATGCACATTGTTCAAATAATAAAAGGTATAAATGCCTCTCTCATAATTTTGATATTTTTATCCCAAGTTCAGATACCCTCAAATTATAACCACTATTATTAATTTTATCTCTTTTTCTTCAAAAGTTTCTCACGCACTTAAAAGTCAATAGAAATACAGATATTTTCTCTTTATCTCTCTTCTACTTCCCTAATGCATTACCATTCTGTACTTTGACTATTTTTAATGAGCAATATGTCCTAGAGATGTTTTCATATCCTTATCTAAAAAGCATCTTCATTCTTTAAAAAAAAAAGGTTACAACTTAGTGGTTTTCTATTGTATCAATATAACATATTTTAATTAATCAGTTCCCCGCAAATGTAAATTTAGGAGTAGACCAGAGCCAAACACCACAGAATGTTTCTGCAATCCCAACTTCTCAGGAGGCTGAGGCAGGAGGATCATTTAAGCCTAGGAGTTTGAGATAAGACTGGGAAACAGAGCAAAGATTCCATCTTAAGAAATAAATTGATTTTTCCAAGAGTATCCTATGACAAACACTGCCACATTCGTTTTACATATGAGCATATATTTGGAGAATAAATTTGCAGAAAAGTTACTGGTAGGCTAAAAGATAAACACATTGTGGTTTTGATGGATTGTTCTCCATAGGGATTGTATAAGTTGTGTTCCACCAAAAATGAATAAGTAAGAATTCTGATTTCCCCACATACCAACAAAATATTATCAAACTTTTTTCATAGGTACCAAATGTAAAAATGGTATTTTATTGACATATTTAATTATTACATTGAGCATCTTTTCATATGTTTATGAGTAGTATTTTCTGTAAAATATCTATACATGTTTTGCCCATTTTTACTTTTTTGTATTTTCATTCTGATTTGTAGGAACTCTGTATATATTAGAAAGGATGGCCTAACATAGCTATCAACTACAAATAAAATTTTGCCCGTTTCTCACTTATATTTTTTGATATTTTTATCATGAATTATTTTTATTTTTACAAAATCAACAATATCAATATTTTCTTCTCAGCATTTTATATCACAATTAGAAATTGTTTGTCACACACAGGTTGTAAAAATATCCTCTCTACAGTATAAATAGTTTTGAGGGTTTGTTTTGGTGTGGGAGATAGAGGAATAGGAATTATAAACATGGCTCCACAATGAAGATTAGAAACAAATATAAAACAAAACAAAAATAACCTTAAGTAAAAAAATGGATATTTTAAAGTTGAAGCCTCACTAGAAAAAACAAAAGATGCCTTATGTTTGTAGCATATATTAATGTTTGGGGATGGTTCTTTGAAACTAGAAGAGCTGAAAGATGAAATGTATAGATCAAGAGACAATTATTATGGTAGCCTATTGAATAACCAGGGTCTCTAGAAAAAATCTTAAAAGGGCTACATGGAGAGAAGAAAATGACTTGAGAGAGCAACAAATCAGTAAATTCACTACTGAATCAGCTCAAAAAACAGCTACAATGATATGTGAAGATGTTAATAATGATCAATTTAGACTAAATAAATAAGGAAACAAGTAATAGCTACCATGAGATTGTCATAAACATATCATGTGAAATCACAATTCAATCCTTCCTTTAACAGGATAACTTTAGTATATATTTTTTTAAAAGTTAGAGACTTAGGCTAGCAATTTTTTTAAAGGGTGAATTAGGTGTAAGTGCCAAAGGTGGATAGTTTAGACACAAAACCAGTAAAAACAAATTGAGTACAAAGAGTTGTTACTGACAGTTCAATACTGGATTGGGTGGAGGTGTCAAGTAGGTCCCTTAGGGGTCCACTCTGAGTTCAATACAATTCAATATTTTCATTTACTACCTTGAGAATAGAAGAGAGAGCATGCTAATAAAATTTGCAGGTGTTCCTGCACATTGCAGAATAGGCATAAAATAGAGTGCGAGCAGGATAAATTTTTTAAATGGACAGAAATCAATAAAATAAGATTCAATAAAGCATTTATAAATGTAATGTGATTCACAAAGGAAAAAATAATCAAATGCACTGATGTAAAATGGAATCACAAGAGGGTCTGAGGGTTATAGTATAAAGTAAAATGAACATGCATCAGCAACATGACTGCCAAAGCCCAAAGGTAAGTTCTGATAAAGTTATAAAAATGAATGTTTTTCTTAATAGAAGAAAAAAGAAAAGTTATGCTAGTCTATATCACTTCAATATGTCCAGGGTGTCAATGTAAAGAGCTGATAGATAAGTGAGATACAGAGAGGCAACTGGAAAATCAAACGAATTCACATTGGAAAACAATAAGACAGGTATAAAACAAAGATAAATGGAAAAGAGTAAACAGAGGAAGCAAAGTAGAGACAGTGAGTCAGAGAAGAAACCAACATAAGGATAAGGAAGAAGGGGTAAAGGAAAGGGGAAGGTAGGAAAAGAGAAGCCAGAGAATGGCAATGAAGAGAGGAGAGGAAGGGACAAAAGAAGGAAGGGAAAGGATAAGGTTCTTTTTAAAGGAGTGATGGAGGACAAGAGGAGAATTCCTTCAAAAGAAGTCTTGTAAATTCACAAATGAGTTATGTAGAGATTTGGTGGTGGGTGCCCCAATTAATACTTTCATTGGAATTTTTCTAAGAAATATATTCTCAATAATTCAGATCCTTCATGGAATATGAGCTTCAGATCAGCGAAAAAATTGGATTTAGAGAATATATCAGGAAATAGGGACTAGAAACTCATTAAGAAATTTGGGGATGCAAAATCAGAGCTGAAAGGATGGAAGTAATTGAAAGTTACTTAAGAAAAAAAAAAAAGTACAAAGGTCCAAGAATTCCAAAGCAAATCAAACTAACCAAGAGCATATTGACAAAGTGGAAAAAGTAGAATTGTGTATTTCCTTAAAAAATAACATTTTTCTGCTTTTAGAAATAAAATATTGCCATAAACGTTTTGAAAGTTATTGGTAATTTTTAATAATTTTAATAATTAAATTATTGAGAATCTCACCATCATCGATACTTTGATGTGTTACTTGATTATTTTGCCTAATGTAGATTTTATTTTTAAAATGTGTTATTTCACGTACATACCACTTTTATTGTCATGATATTATTAATATATTTCCAAGAAGTAAACATTTTTTGAAAACATACCTATTAATAGCTGCATTGTATTTAATTATTCAAATTTACATAATTATAAATAATGATACTGTGGACTTTTTTGTATACTTACATTCTTTGAATGCATTCTCAGAAGGTTGTAAAGCAAACATTTTACAGCTTCATGCATGTTGTAGGTTATATATGTTGATATATATACATTTGGTAATTTCTTTCCAGTAAGATTGTTTTCAGTCCTCCCAACAACATATAAAAATATTCACTTCATTTTATTCACACCAATGTAACATAAAACAAAGTGTTGCTTGGTACATTTCTTTAATTACTATATTTAGTGATAAAATTATTGTGAACTAATTTATGTGCATTTTGTCAACTTAGTGTCATTCAACTATTGTTAGTTAATTATATATTAAGAGCATTAATCTTTGATCATGTTCATTATAAATATTTTCCTAACTAATTTTCTGATTGTAATATTATTTGTGTATTTATTGTGTATAGAGAAAGTATAATATTTATGTACATAAATATATTGAGCTTTTACTTGGTTTCATTGCTTTTATGCTCTGAAAGTTGTCCCCCAACTTGTTAATTCTTCACTCATAACTTATTCCAACATATATGGTTATATTTTCTTTGTTTAGATCCTGAACTATGAGTTTATTTTAATACATGTCATGAGGTGAGGTTTTTTTTTCTTCCCAAACCTTTATCCAGTTTTCTCAATATTACAAAATAATCTAATTATTTCCCCTATTGGCTTGTTATGACTCCATATCATATACCAAGTGTAATAATAAATTGAGTCTTTTGAAAGGGTTGAAATGAAAGGTAAACTGATACTGAATAGTCAGTGAATAAAGGATAAAATTGCACTTCAGCAAGAAATAGAAACAGGAATAAAGACACTGGAGGAAGCAATGGCAAAGTAGCAAGCACGACACTGGGAGGAAAAATGATGGGTTTCCATTGCGTATGAAAAAACTGTGTAAAGCTACACAGAGGATAAAAAGAAGAAACACATGAAGAAATGTATGTGTGGGGATAGGAGTCACACAGAAAGACCAAAGTGAAAGAAAATAATAGACTTCACTGTATATGGAATCTGGTGGCCTGCAAAAAATAAAAAAAATATATATATAAAAAAATGGGAGGAGGAAAAGCTCTCAGAAGGAGGGAGGTAACACAGAAATTGAAGCAGGTCAAAGGCACAGAAGGAGAAGCATAAAAAGATGTTTTAAAGAAAATTACAAATGGAAGCTAAAGGTCAAGATATATTCAAAAAATCCTTACACAAAGAATCATCAAAGAGGGACCATACTCTTAAAGTAAAAGTTGATGGACTCCTGATGGCATTAAAAATATTTAAGAAGCAGCAAGAAATAAAATAGGAACAGTTTGAGAAGACTTGTTGAATGTTCTAATACAAACAGGAATTTAAAATTCTGAAGCAGCAGGAAAGACCTTTACCAAAAAGAGCAGCTTATGGAAGAGGAAATGGAAATTCTTGGGAATTTAAAAATATAAATTATCATAGTCTTAGGGATTAAGACCCTCTGGTGTGGGATAGAAATCCCAATGCTTATAAATTATAGCGACTGGAGAAAAAAAAAAGTGGTTGAAAGGTCAAAACACTTTACTTACATATTCTTCACCCACTCAGCAAACCTTAGGGGTACCACATAAAGTGGTGGAAGTGTTGTAACAATAATGCTAATCTCTGCCCTTGAAGATGTTCCATCTATTGTAGAAACCAAAATAGAAAATAAGACATATAAGTACAGTGGGATATCTACTATAATTAATTACACACCATCTGATATAGAAATAAGAGGAAATGCCTAACATTATAGGGAAAGAAGGTAAGAAAATGGGTCAGGAAAAGAAGATTATGAAAGGCAGTTTTAGGGAACAGGTGACCTTTGTGACGAAACTTAAAGGCTTCTTAGAAGTTGACCAGCTAGTTCAGGAAAGAAAGAAGGCATGGAAATATGATGCTGGAAAGTGTACTTGAAGTTCAGAAAGTAATAAACTATGACTGGATCATGGAAGAGTTAGAAGGGTTTGATAGAAACTGGGCCAGAAAGAGCAGTTTTTAAATTATGCCAAAGATAAGGGAAAACTTTCAGAGATTTTAAGCAGAAAAGTAAAGTGATCTGGTTTTTATTTTGTAAAAACCATACTGATTTCAAATGGAAGAAGAAAGAAAAAAGGCATAAACAATATTAGGAAGTTTTTGCAAAAGTCCTGGTAGGAAATGATGAAGGCACAGGGAGGATTCAGATATACTGCACTAGAAAAATGGGATGGGGAGCACTGCAAGAAGTCCAGATTTATAGATGAAGATTTTGAGCTTGATTAGGGATAGGATGACTTTGAAGGGCCTTAAAACAATTGATGAAAACACAAAAAATCAAGTATAAGAGGGCTTGAGCTAGAGCGGCATATGCTATGCTATTTGTGATTGGGTGCACAGGAAGTATGAAAAGAGAAAGGTGGGTGTACTCAAGCATATTAAGAGATAGAACCTGACAACATTTGTGAATTGTGGTAAAGAGTACAGTAAGAGATATGTGTCAGGAAAACAATAAAAATTAAGTATATATAAATTATGCAACAGTAATAGCCTATATTGGTAGAATTTCTAGCTACTCTATAGAATATGAAAGAAAGAATAAATATGTATCCTCTTTGAGACCTTCTATTTTAAAGAAGCTTTAAAATAAAATGAAATAAAAGTAGTCAATGTTTATGAAATGTCAAATAGTGAGTGCTAAGGTTTTTGTAATGATCTGCTCTTAAATCCACGTATCCCCTGCCTTGACATAGTTAATATCACCATCTTCCAGCAGCAGTTCCTCCCCTTATAAATCTTTCTTAATTTATTTTTCTTATGCTCAGACACTTCAGAACAAGTGAAGAGGGTGGAGCATAGCTGTTAAAAGCTAGCAGAATGAGTGACAGGGCCCAAAAATGGAAACAAATTTTGACAAACTCTCTCAGCAACTACATATTCCTAAGGGTGTCAGGGATACATCCAGCATGTTTCAGCTAGGCCTTTTTCTTTTCTTCTGCTTTGGAAATAGTCCAAGTTCTGATACAAACATGAAAGCATTGGAAATGCAATAAAAAATGGCAAAGACAGGGTCTCTTTCAGGATTTGCCCAAAAGAGAAATAGACTTGAAAATCTTTTGCATGATTCCCCTTACACAATAAGTTAGACTCAAAGTCACAGTTTAGAGCATTAAAGATTGCCTGTAAGGCAATCATAGTTTTTCATATGTGTGGACTCTGCCATGCTTTGAAAACACTACACTCCCTGCAACTCAGCATTTTTGTTCAACAAATCAAGGCCCTACAAAATTAATGCTGCTATGACACTAAAAGGACTAGTGCACAATTTAAATGATTGTATGCTTAACCAAGAAACTCTACTTCATGTTGCCCCAGATTTGAATTATATTTTCACTCCAATTCTAAAACTAGAATCTTGTGTTTCTTTCCTTTCAGGATATTCTTTTTGGTGTTAAATTCAGCATCCTATACACTAAAACACAAAAGCTACAATAAAGAGTCACAAAGATTGAAATTAAAATCATGTGCATCTCATAATTTTTTCTCTCCTGTTTAGGAAAGTACCTTAAGTGTAAGAATAAAACTTGGTATAACTATGACAAGGGGATACCTCCTATATTATATAAATTATTCAAATTATAATTAGAACAGTTACAGGAACCAATAGATACATGGCCAACAAAAGAGAGGAGGCAATTCTTAAAAGACAAAATGTAATAAACAAATATATGAGAATATGTTCAATCTTAGAAGTAATCAGAAAAACTATATAATGAGGGGATGGGGTTGTGGCTCAGTGGTAGAGCGCTCACTTAGCATGTGTGAGGCCCTGGATTTGATCCTCAGCACCACATAAAAATAAAATAAATAAAATAAAGGTATTATGACCAACTACAACTAAAAAATAAATATTTTTTAAAAAAATCTATATAATGAGGGCTGGGGTTGTGGCCCAGTGGTAGAGTATTTGCCTTGCACATGCAAGGCACTGGGTTCATTTCTGAGCACCACATATAAATAAATGAATAAAATAAAGGAACACCAATTTTAAAAATGTTTAAAAACTATATAATAAGGTAATATTTTTAACAATTTCATTTAGATATTTATCTAGTTTTCTGGCAAGGTTGTGGTGATATTAATCAATTATACCAATGTTGTCGGAAATCAGTTTGGCAGTATTTTTTAAGAAAAATTATGTTTATACCCTTTCACCCAGCAATTAAATTGCTGGGAATTTATACTGAGGGAATAATTCAAGAGGTTGTGAATTTACATGAAGCAAGATGTTCATCACAACATTGTTTATAACATCAAAAATAAGAAACAACCTAAATTGCTCACAATAGACTGGCTATATTATGATCAATTGCCTTATGGAACATTGTGCAGCCTCAAGAAATTATTGTTGCTAGGAGGAACAAATACTACATGAAAAACATTTATGAATACAAGATTATATAAAGAAGAAAACACATGAAAGTATCTCTATTATGTTTAAAACTTTGCAAAATTAAGTG